>NC_092420.1:44777524-45077524 GCF_040894005.1 Engystomops pustulosus
ACAAAATGGGGGATTTTGGGGAGAGGATTTTCAACAATATTCCCCAAGTTCCCATTTTGTCAACTGATGAACATATTCCTGTGCCCATAATTTAAGAATATGATAAACGTTATTCTGTGTATATATTATTTTGTGCATATATTTCTTTTATACACATGGTTCAGTATGGAAAATGTATATGGATAATAACAGATTAGTTTATGTATAGATGTATTTCAAATGGGAGATCCCCGTAGTTTCCACATTGGGTGGGGGGAGCCGGAAGGCGGCCACATGTGCTGGTATACAGCCGGACCAATGTCGTCCGCATTACGGCTGCCTCCATCCAATTCATAAAAAGCCAAATATTTCAAGTTCTGCATTCAGACCCTTTGGTAACATGGTGTCAAAGGTAAAGATAAATCTTGATTCTATTCTGGACATTTTGGCAATGTAGTCTCCACCTCTCCAATCTTTTTTCACTGACTGTATCGCACAGAATTTTAATTGTGTCACATCCATATTGTGAGCTGTTTTGAAGTGTTTTGCCAGGGTATGGGTTTCTAGACCTTTTTTAATGTTCCTCAAATGTTCAGCAATTCTCTCCTTTAGAGGTCTAATCGTCCTTCCAATATATTGTTTTTGACAAGGGCACGTTATCATATAAATAACTCCACTACTATTGCAAGTGAGGAGTTCGTTGATGTTATGTGTTAATTCATTACTGGATGAAGTGACCTTTTGGGTTCGTTTTGAAAAAAGGGTTTTCTTACAACAAATGCAATCCCCACATCTAAAAAAGCCTTTTAAATTTAACCAAGTTTTACTTGGGGCTTTTGGTTTGGTCTTAATAGAGGGAGCTAGTTGAGAGCCTAGGTTAGGAGCTTTGGTGTAAATAATAGGTGGTTTTTCGGGTAAAATTGTGTGAAGTGTTCTGTCATTCCTCAAAACATCCCAATGTTTAGTAATAATTTTCTGTAATTTTTTGTATTGTGTGTTGTATGGGAAAATAATCTTACTTTGATTCTCTCGTGTGTCATCTGATGTAGTTTTCTGTAAGGGTAAGGTTTTTTCTTTTATCAAATCCTCTCTTTTCAATTGTCTCGCTTTTGTTAAAGCAGATGATAATGTTATGGTTGTGTAATTTTTTTCTTGAAATTGTACTGTTAATTGATTTGCCTCTTTTTCGAATTTTTCAGTGGTTGTGCAATTTCTCCTTAAACGTCGATATTGACCAAAGGGTACATTTTCCAGCCATCTAGGAAGATGGCAACTGTATTTGGATATATAACTATTTTTGTTGGTTTTATGTATGTGCTGCATTCCAACTTATTATCCACTATCTCAATTTGTAAGTCTAGAAACTCTACCTTTGTTTTGCTTATGTTGGGTGAAAATTTCAAATTGAATGTATTTCTGTTTAATGTTGAAATTAAATCATGTAATTCTGTCTCACTTTTGTCCCAAATTAGGATGATGTCATCTATACACAATATATACACATATACACAGTATATATATATATATACAATATATACACATATACACAGTATATATATATATATACACAATATATACACATATACACAGTATATATATATATATACAATATATACACATATACACAGTATATATATATATACAATATATACACATATACACAGTATATATATATATACAATATATACACATATACACAGTATATATATATATACAATATATACACATATACACAGTATATATATATATACAATATATACACATATACACAGTATATATATATATACAATATATACACATATACACAGTATATATATATATACAATATATACACATATACACAGTATATATATATACAATATATACACATATACACAGTATATATATATATATATATATACACAATATATACACATATACACAGTATATATATATATATATATACAATATATACACATATACACAGTATATATATATATATATATACAATATATACACATATACACAGTATATATATATATACAATATATACACATATACACAGTGTATATATACACACAATATATACACATATACACAGTGTATATATACACACAATATATACACATATACACAGTGTATATATACACACAATATATACACATATACACAGTGTATATATACACACAATATATACACATATACACAGTATATATATACACACAATATATACACATATACACAGTATATATATACACACAATATATACACATATACACAGTATATATATACACACAATATATACACATATACACAGTATATATATATATATATATATATATATATATATATATACACAATATATACACAGTGTATATATATACACAATATATACACATATACACAGTATATATATATATACAATATACACACATATACACACATATACACAGTATATATATATATATATATACACAATATATACACATATACACAGTATATATATATATATACAATATATACACATATACACACATATACACAGTATATATATATATATATATATACACAATATATACACATATACACAGTATATATATATATATACACAATATATACACATATACACAGTATATATATATACAATATATACACATATACACAGTATATATATACATATATATACACATATACACAGTATATATATATATATACATATATATACAATATATACACATATACACAGTATATATATATACAATATATACACATATACACAGTATATATATATATATACACAATATATACACATATACACAGTATATATATATATATATATACACAATATATACACAGTATATATATATATATACAATATATACACATATACACAGTATATATATATATACAATATATACACATATACACAGTATATATATATATACAATATATACACATATACACAGTATATATATATATACAATATATACACATATACACAGTATATATATATATACAATATATACACATATACACAGTATATATATATATACAATATATACACATATACACAGTATATATATATATATACAATATATACACATATACACAGTATATATATATATACAATATATACACATATACACAGTATATATATATATATATATATATACAATATATACACAAATACACAGTATATATATATATATATATACACATATACACAGTATATATATACAATATATACACATATACACAGTATATATATATATACAATATATACACATATACACAGTATATATATATATACAATATATACACATATACACAGTATATATATATATACAATATATACACAGTATATATATATATACAATATATACACAGTATATATATATATATACAATATATACACATATACACAGTATATATATATATACAATATATACACATATACACAGTATATATATATACACAATATATACACAGTTTATATATATACACAATATATACACATATACACAGTATATATATATATATACACAATATATACACATATACACAGTATATATATATATATACACAATATATACACATATACACAGTATATATATATACAATATATACACATATACACAGTATATATATATATACAATATATACACATATACACAGTATATATATATATACAATATATACACATATACACAGTATATATATATATATACAATATATACACATATACACAGTATATATATATATATACAATATATACACATATACACAGTATATATATATATATATATATATATATATATACAATATATACACATATACACAGTATATATATATATATATATATATACAATATATACACATATACACAGTATATATATATATATATATATACAATATATACACATATACACAGTATATATATATATATATATATATACACAATATATACACATATACACAGTATATATATATATATATATATATACACAATATACACACATATACACAGTATATATATATATATATATATACACAATATATACACATATACACAGTATATATATATATATATACAATATATACACATATACACAGTATATATATATATATATATATATATATATATATACAATATATACACATATACACAGTATATATATATATATACAATATATACACATATACACAGTATATATATATATATATATATATATATATACAATATATACACATATACACAGTATATATATATATATATACAATATATACACATATACACATATACACAGTATATATATATATATACAATATATACACATATACACAGTATATATATATATATATATATATACAATATATACACATATACACAGTATATATATATATACAATATATACACATATACACAGTATATATATATATATATACACAATATATACACATATACACAGTATATATATATATATATATATATACACACAATATATACACATATACACAGTATATATATATATATACAATATATACACATATACACAGTATATATATATATATATACAATATATACACATATACACAGTATATATATATATACAATATATACACATATACACAGTATATATATATACACAATATATACACATATACACAGTATATATATATATATACAATATATACACATATACACAGTATATATATATATATATATATATACATACAATATATACACATATACACAGTATATATATATATACAATATATACACATATACACAGTATATATATATATATATACAATATATACACATATACACAGTATATATATATATATATATATATATACAATATATACACATATACACAGTATATATATATATATATATATATATATATATATATATATATATATATATACACAATATATACACATATACACAGTATATATATATATATATATATATATATATATATATATATACACACAATATATACACATATACACAGTATATATATATATATATACACAATATATACACATATACACAGTATATATATATATATATATATATATACACAATATATACACATATACACAGTATATATATATATATACAATATATACACATATACACATATACACAGTATATATATATATATACAATATATACACATATACACATATACACAGTATATATATATATATATATACAATATATACACATATACACAGTATATATATATATATATATATATATATATACAATATATACACATATACACAGTATATATATATACAATATATACACATATACACAGTATATATATATATATATATATATACAATATATACACATATACACAGTATATATATATATATATACACACAATATATACACATATACACAGTATATATATATATATATACACACAATATATACACATATACACAGTATATATATATATATACACACAATATATACACATATACACAGTATATATATATATATACAATATATACACATATACACAGTATATATATATACAATATATACACATATACACAGTATATATATATATACAATATATACACATATACACAGTATATATATATATACAATATATACACATATACACAGTATATATATATATACAATATATACACATATACACAGTATATACATACAATATATACACATATACACAGTATATACATACAATATATACACATATACACAGTATATACATACAATATATACACATATACACAGTATATACATACAATATATACACATATACACAGTATATACATACAATATATACACATATACACAGTATATACACACAATATATACACATATACACACACATATACACAGTATATGCACGTATGCACGTATACACAGTATATGCACATATACACAGTATATATACAATATATACACATATACATGCAATATATACAGATATACAATATATACACATATACACAGTACATACATATATACACAAATACATATATACACAGTATATACATATATACACAAATACATATATACACAGTATATACATATATACACAGTATATACATATATACACAAATACATATATACACATACATATATACACATACATATATACACAAATACATATATACACAAATACATATATACACAAATACACATATACACAAATACACATATACACAGTATATGCACATATACACAGTATATACACATATACGCAGTATATACACATGTACACATATACACAGTATATGCATATAAATACATATATACATACAGATAAATACATATATACATACAGATAAATACATACCGTATATTCCGGCATATAAGACGACTTTTGAAGACAGAAAAATCTTCTGTCTTCTCTTGGGTCGTCTTATACGCCGGTAATCCCGACCGCCCGCCGTATTTATCTGTATTTACATACAGATAAATACATATATACATACAGATAAATACATACCGTATATTCCGGCATATAAGACGACTTTTGAAGACAGAAAAATCTTCTGTCTTCTCTTGGGTCGTCTTATACGCCGGTAATCCCGACCGCCCGCCGTGTATTCACGGCGGCGGTCGGGTCGCGCTGCATGGAGAGGGCTCACCATAGCCGGTAAGTCTTTGCTGCATATTGCACCGATCGCGGGTGTTTTCACAGCGTGGGCTGCCGGCAGCCTCAAAAAGATGGCCGCCACCATCTTACCTAGGATGACGTCATCGGGGGCGGCGATCCGTCTCCATGGTAGCCTCGGGTCTTCCAAAGACTCGAGGCTATTTCGTTTTAACCCCTTCATTACAATGTGCTGATAGCACATTGTAATGAATGAGGAAAATCCCCATATACTGCCATTCTGTAGTATGACAGTATATGGTAGGATCGATCAGACAACCTAGGGTTAAAGTACCCTAGGGAGTCTGAAAAATAGTATAAAAAAAATAAAATTTCAAATCACCCCCCTTTCCCTAGAACTGACATAAATATAAATAAACAGTAAAAATCATAAACACATCAGGTATCGACGTGTCCGAAAATGCCCGATCTATCAAAATATGATAACGGTTTTTCAATGCGTTTAACCCCGTAATGGAAAATAGCGCCCAAAGTCGAAAATGGCACTTTTTTGCAATTTTGAAAAATATTAAAAAAATCTATAAAAAGTGATCAAAAGGTCGTTCAGTCCTAAAAATGATATCATTGAAAATATTATCAAATTTCGCACACCACCCACAGCTCCGTACACCAAAGTATTAAAAAGTTATTAGCGCCAGAAGTTGGCAAAATCAATAAATTTATTTTTGTACAGGAGGTTTTCATTTTTGTAAATGTATGAAAACATTATAAAACCTATACAAATTTGGTATTCCCTTAATCGTACCGACCCAAAGAATAAAGTAGACATGTCATTTGGGGCGCTCAGTGAAAGACGTAATATCCAAGCCCACAAGAAAATGGCGCAAATGCGTTTTTACACCATTTTCATTGCATTTGAAATTTTTTTCCCGCTTCTGAGTACATGGCATGGAATATTTAATAAAATAAAAATTTAAGGTACAGTATGGTACAGTAAAATGGACGATGGTAATGTTGTTGTATGCCTTATGTTTATGAGCGACAGTTTTCCTGCTATATACCTGCATGTCATAAGAATTTAAATTAAAAAAAGGACCATGTTAAATTCAAATCAGTTTTTTTTTAAATTTTTACCAGTGTTTTGTATGCGTTGGAAAAGGGGTAGTCTTATATGGCGAATATGTCTTAAACTCTATATTTTAAACAGGAAAGTAGGGGGGTCGTCTTATACACCAGGTCGTCTTATACGCCGGAATATACGGTATATACATACAGATAAATACATATATACATACAGATAAATACATATATACATGCAGATAAATACATATATACATACAGATAAATACATCTGTATATACTTACCTTTTAGGAAGTTTGGAGGCTGTATGGGTGTTCAGGCAGGTGTTCAGGTGGGTGTCCAGATACATTCAGATGGCGGGGGGGGGGGGGGGGCGAGCGGGGGAAGGGGGGGGCGAGCGGGGGAGGCAGAGTGTCAAGGTGGGTGGGTGGGCTCAGGAGAGATGTGTAGATACACAGAGAGGGAGGGGCCCGGGGGCACGATCCGGCAGGCACCCGGCACTGCAGCCCCGGACCACTTACCCCAGGCCGTGGCAAAGCACTGCAGGGAGTGTGCATCCCCGGGTGCCTGAACCTCACGGGCCCTGTAGCAACCGCTACGGCTGCTACGGCGGTAGTTACGCCACTGCGCCGAAGGGTAGTACAGATGAAGGGCCACAGGAGTCCTGTGCCGTCGAGCCAAGATTTTGTAGCTTGTTTCCTGAGGGGAACGTCATGGGGGAAACCCATAGCTCTCAACCACTCCTTATCCTCAAATTCCCTTCCATAGCCCCTTTCCCATGAAGTTTGGAAACTGATCTAAAAACCACCTTGACTATCTCGCAGCAGCAACCCATAGATTACAGAGATTAGATGTTGGGATGGGCTGTGATCTATGCACCAACCTTCAAAAGTAGTAACACCTCTGGAAAGATCTGTCACCGGGGTCAAGGACTTGCAGAAGCTATTTGGCTACCTATATCCTTGGGAAGCACAGATCCCTCAGGGCCTTAGACCTGTGAGATATCCACAGAGACACAAGGAGAGGAGATGGATTGCGACCAGACTCAATGTCAACCCACAATTTGTCCTGAGCCCTTTGCATAAGATTCACTATGCAAGTTTCACGGAGACATTTAATGCGATCCCTAACTTCTTCATTTAGAATAATACGTATGATAGAATTTTTGAGCTCTTGCTCACAAATTCTGACATGGATAACATCAACATCTTCCCTGACATACTATGCACTTACACTAAACTTCATGCTCTTTTATATACATGTGATACTTACCATGCCTTGGCTTCTTTGGATCATATGGGTGTAAAATCTTTCCATGTACAGTAACACTTGCCTCCAGTATTCTGTCTACATCATAATATAATGTCTAATATAGCTTACTAATGACACTCCCGAATATGGCTTATTAAAGAGCAGACACTCTTTATATCACACACTATTAATACGGAACTACGGTGCTAATAATATTGGTCTGAGGTTCATTTTATAATTCCCAGTAACTGCTCACTGTTTAATACCATCATGAAGAGGAGATTGCTTCACTAAATGAGGTAGGACCTAAGGTCTGGAGGGCCAGATGTGCCTGACAGGTTCCCTTTAACAATTATGCGATGTACATTTTAATTTGTATGCTTACCCTGTTTGCTATGATGACATTTTGCAGTTTTTTCATGCAACCCATTGTCTCCTGAAGTGCTACCTTTTCTGATGTTTAGTTTTAGATTTGTAGTTAGGTATCCTTATTACAGTTTTTCTCATCATGGTGTTTACTTACATAAGTATTTGACATAATGCCATATATTTCATTAGACTTGTTCCAGGTTAATTATTTATGACATACCTATATTGTCCCAACTGATCATTATCACTATTCTTGAAATACAATGATATACAATGGTATAAAAATACCTTCACATTTGGGAATGTTCTTGGTCCAGATGCCTGTAGATCCACACATTGTTACCTTGGAACCCTTTAATGTCCAACCTTCTGAGCAAATGAATTCACAAGTGGAGCCATAGCTGTTTTCAGCCCATGTATGATTGCAAATAAATGATCCATGCAGAGGAATGCTGAACGCCTCACATGTAATAGCTAGAATAGAGATAATTATGCTATGAAAACAAGTACAGTCAATCACTACTGCAGTTGCAAATGAACAAAATCTTGTGCTTTCTCTTGAATTTACAAGTGCGTCATCAGGAAAACAGTGCATGGACATTCGAAGATGTATTTATGTATACCAAGTTCACACTCACTTTTAAGATAAGTTGGAAACTGCATAAAAATGGTCTGAAACCAAAACCCTAAATCATTTCAGGAGTATATTATTCAAGAACTATAGGGACAGATTGATACATCTCCCCTAATAATTACCCTAGAGCAAGCACAATTTCAACATTGCCGCAAAAATTCATGAGATGAGAACAGTTTAATAAAAAAGTTGTGTGCTGCACACTGGCAAATGTTTTGCAGGTTAAATGATGTTCATAATTTGTCCATTATGTAACAGATGTTTGTTTGCAGGCGCCATCTAATGGTCAAAGTTAATAATTACTTACATTCTGTTTTCCCCACCCACTAGCAGATACAAAGGATTGTGGGTAGGAGAAGGGCAGTTCCCTTCATGTCTACACAGAATGAAGACCTATATTCATCCATCTTAACCCTTGTTGTAGCATAGCCGGTAAGGAGACAGTCTATAAGAATATCTAGCTACTAGCAGTAGTAGGACCACTCTGTATAAACTTTATTATATGAAGTGTAATATATAGATCTTTAATTGCACTGTAACTAGACAGATAGGCCCAACCTCATGGTCGGCCATTTTTGGTTCCAGACTGTATCAGCTTGTTTCCTGTTATATGCTAATCTTATGTATGAAACATGCTCCTGTTATATTATTGTACTATTCTAATAGCTTGTACATTCCTGTTTTTCTTCAGTTTCACCCTAATCCTACATCAGTTTAATAAAGCGATGGACTTTCACTGAGTCTCATTTGTTGAACTGTAGACCCGGGGGGTACGTGAAGTGGAGGCAGGACAGTGAAACAGCTGCTGGAAACAAGCGGGAAAGATTTAGACTACACAGAGGTCTGCTACTGTCTACGGAGTCACCTGCAAACAGGCAACACAGCAATCTCTAAACTGTCAAAGCAAGTCACAAAGCCAAGCGTCTCCTATAAAGACAAGATCACGGGCCAGTTCCTCAAAAGCATCTGCCACTAGCAATGCAGCCGCCATCACCCACGCAAAAGCGGAAGCAGCGAGGGCACGGGCTACCTTTGCCAAACAAGAGATGCAGTTGAAATTACAACAGGTCTCCTTACAAACAGAGAGGGCAAGACAAAAAGCCTCCTTGGAAGCGGAGAGGGCACAACAGGCACAAGAACAGGCTTTTCTAGACAAGCAACACTTGAGAAGCTAAATTGAAAAGGAAGCAGCAGCTTCCATGGCGGAAGCAGAGATCTTAGAGACAGCCACACTCTCACAGCGAGCCCAGAAGACACAGCAGCATGCCTGATCTGGAACAGGAACCCCAGGATTCACTGGAACGCAATTCAGAATATGTCCTTCAACATCCTGTGTGTAATCCTCAGACTACACATGAAACAAAAGGTTACCAAGTCAAGTCCAAGACATCGTATTTTATGTCAAGAAGCTGACCTCAGACCACAGTTCTGCAAGCAAGAGAATGACATGGCTCAAGTCAACTTCCCTGCTTACCAGAGAACCCATGCTTCACTCAGCATCCAGGAAGTTTCTTCACTCCCAGACAGTGTGGCACTGTGAAACCTGAAGCAGAAACTTCTGACAGGTATGACCACACTCTCACCATGGCAACCATTTGCCAACCTGCCACAAACCAAGCCACTATAGACTTTGCTAAGTTCTTTGCTCGACGTGAGCTTGTCACTAAAGGACTTGTAAAGTTCAATGATCGCCCTGAGAACTATAGGACTTGGCGATTCTCATTCCAGAGTCTTATGAGAGACTAAGACTTGTCTTTTAGGGAAGAGCTAGATCTACTGGTGAAATGGCTTGGAGATGAGTCTTCTGAGCATGCTAAGAGAATTAGAGCCATTAACATAAACTATCCAGAAACAGGCTTAAAGATGATCTGGGATAGACTGGATGAGTGTTATGGCTCAGCAGAGGTTATAGAAAATGCATTACAGGCGGTCCCCTACTTAAGGACACCCGACTTACAGACAACCGATAGTTACAGACAGACCCCTCTGACCTCTTGTGAAGCTTTCTGAATGCTTTACTATAGTCCCAGACTGAAGTGAACAGCTGTAAAGTGTCTGTAACGAAGTTTTATTGATAATCCTTGGTCCCATTACAGCAAAAAATCTTTAAACTCCAATTGTCACTGGGGCCAAAAATGTATTTGTCTGGATCTACAATTATAAAATATACAGTTTCAACTTACATACAAATTCAACTTAAGAACAAACCTCTGGACCCTATCTTGTATGTAACCCGGGGACTGCCTGTATTCAAAAGTATTGATATCTTCCCTAAAATAGCTAGTAAGGGCTACCATTGCACATCATATTTGGAAACCACCTATATCAGTGATGGCAAACCTTTTAGAGGCCGAGTGCCCAAACTACAACAAAGACCCGCTTATTTATCGCAGAGTGCCAACACAGAAATTTAATTTGTGATTTATACTCCCTTCTCATTGATACCAGCACCCTGAGGACACCAATAAAGCAGAAAATAGTCCCAGGTAGAACTGTCACTTTAAAATAGCTCTGTGCACAGAGATACCTGGAGTCATCTCTGGTGATGGCCTGAGTGCCCACAGAAAGGGCTCTGAGTGCCACCTCTGGCACCAGTGCCATAGGTTCGCCATCACTGACCTATATGTTCAAAATGCTCATTTCACCACGTGTATTACAATACACCACATATTACACCTTGCTAAATTCCTCAAGGGGTGTACATTGAACAATTAGGGTCACTTTTTGGGTTTTCCTTTGTTTTGGTACCACTATGGCTCTCCAAATGTATCCTGACACATGTGAAGGATTTCTGTCAAATTTGGCCTCTAAAAGACAAACATCCCTCTTTTCCTCTACTGTGCGCCCATAAAGCATTTTATATACACTTGTGGGGTACTTCTACACTCGGGAGAAATAGTTTTACATCTTTTTCAGGGTTATTTAATATATTATCCCTTGTGGTTTACAAAAATTAGGGGTAAAGTGACATTTATAGGAAAATTTTCATCTTTTTAATGTTTAGGGCCTAATTGGATCATTTACCTGTAGGGGCAAATACATTTATTACACTTTACAAAATTGCGTTCAAAAATTAGGGTCACTTTTCGGATTCTTATCTGTTTTATACCACTAGGGTCCTCCAAATGCATGTCAAACATTTCTGTCAAATTTGGCTTCTAAAAGGCAAACATCCCCCTTTCCTTTTACTGTACACATGTGGGGTACTTCTACACTCGAGAAAAATAGGTTTACACATTTTGGGGGGTTAGTTAATTTTTTTATCCCTTGTGGCTATAAAAAATTAGGGGTAAAATGACCTTTATAAGAAAATTTTCACCTTTTTCCTATTTAAGTCCTAATTAAATCAAACACCTTTACGGACAAATACAAAAATTACACCTTGCTAAACTCTCCAAGGGGTGTACTTTCCAAAATGGTGTCTCTTGTTGGGGCTTTCCTCTGTTTTGGTACCATTATGGCTCTCCAAATGCATCCTGACACATGAACTTTTTCAGCCATATTTGCTCTCCAAATCGAAACAACGCTCTTTCCATTCCAAGTGCCCCCCTGTGCCCGTACAGCAGGGTACAGTGACAAAATGGGTACTGGCATACTCAGGAGGAATTGCCCTAAACATTGTAAAATGCATTTTCCTTTTTAACTCATTGTAAAGGTGCAAATTTTAGTGTTTAATGAATCTATAGTAAGATAAAATTACATTTCTGTAATTTCACTTTCATTTATCTTTCACCCTCGTGAAACGCTCATAGGGTTAACAAAATTCCCAAAGGTTGTTTTGAATATTTTGAGGGGTGTAGTTTCTAAAATGGTGTCATTTGTGGTGGTTTTCTGTCATGTAGGCCTTATAAAGTCACTTCTAACTAAATTGACCCTCCAAAAGTAGGCTTTGATGATTTTTGTGAAAATCTGAAAAAATGCACCTAAAGTTATAAGCCTCCTAACATCCTAAGAAAAAAGGAAAAGATGTTTGAAAAATGATGCCAAGTTAAAGCAGACATATGGAAAATGTTAGTTATCAAGTTATTTTAGTGATATGACCAACTTTCCAAAAAGTAGAACATTTTTAATTTGGAAAACATTGTTTTTTAAAAAAATTTTTGCCAAATTTCCATTTATTTCATAAATAGATACTAAACATATTGATTAAATTTCTCGAACATGAAGTACTACGTGTCACGAAAAAACAATCTCATAATCAACTGGATATGTTAAAGCGTTCTAAAGTTATAACCACTTAAATAGACACGTCAGATTTTAAAAAATGGTCCGTGTCAGGAAGGTGAAAAGTGGCTTCAGCGTTAAAGAGAACCCGTCATGCAAAATAACCCCCCTAAACTAAAAATATTTTCATAAACTGCCATTACAGAGCATTGCCTCTATCCCTTCATTGTCCCTCTACATGCCTGTAAACCTAAGCAATGAGGTCCTAAAGCTGTATGGAAATGACCTGTGAAATGTCCAATGAAGCATTAGCATATTCAAGCTGTCCACTCTATTCATGAGTGGGAGGCACATCCACACCCCCAGTGCATGACTGACAGCCTGTATAATGATGTGAGGCTGTATAATGATGTGCTTCCTGGTGCTGGTGGCCACGCCCCCTGCAGCTTGTGTGTGCATGTGTGTGTTTAGGAGAGATACAGCAGCTCTAGGCAGCCATGTTATAGCAGAACATGTCAGATTCATGTGTAGCTGATGTCTGTGTCTCTCACCTGTATATTAGGAGGATGCAGCATGTCAGCAGATGCAGCACAGACACTAGCCATGCTTTACTATACATTACACACAGACATGTGCAGGGGGAGGAGAGGGGAGGGGTAACAGGGGTGACATCACTGCCTCTGACCATGTGACCAGCCTAATTTACATGATAAAAAATAGATGATTTTACAATGAATAATGTATGAAATAACTAGGATCCTGGGATGGGATCCTTGTGAGCTGCTCCAACAGGTAGAGGTGACAGGACTAGTGACACAGACCTGATGACAGGTGTCCTTTAAGGGGTTAAGGGACCCAGCTCTCCCTACTCCCTAAAGACTTGTGCAAGGCACGGTTGAGATGGCGGGGAGAAGAGCTACTGGGTACACAATAGAGTCTATAGATGGTCACACCTGCCTGATCTTACCAACCATAATTGAGTTTAACCAGATCCCTGATAACAGGTCTGAAATCCCTACACCAGATGTTGCCAAACACCAACCCCATTTGAGGCACATAACTCATCTCATACCAAAATTAGATCCTCAAGCTCAAATAATTCTGCTCCTTGGAAGAGATATCTTGCAAGTTCACAAGCTAAGATGTCAAATTAATGGCCCTCACAATGCTCCATTTGCCCGGAAACTTGACCGAGGGGGGGGGGGGGGTGATTGTAGGTGATGTTTGTATAGGTGGTGTGCACAGACCCACTTCAGTGAACAACATGCTTACCAACATATTAGAGAATGGACGCCCTTTTCTCTTTAAACCATGTTACAGTAACATCTTCATAAAAGAGCTACCACACAACGTTCCTCTACCCTGTCCTTTCACTAGCAACCTTTTGACAACCATACCTGTACTAGTGACCATGACCACTTAGGATGCACAGTCTTCCGGAGAACAAAAGACGACAATCAAGTGGCAATGTCCTTTGAGGACATTTGAGACTGTTCTTAGAAATAATGGAGCAAGGAATAGTTAAAGACGAATCAAATAGCTGGATGGCACCACTTCCCTTCAGACCCAAAAAGCAGCGTTTGCCTAAGAATCGAGAACAAGTCTATAAACGCTTTGCTTCCCTTAGACGGGATCTTCAGAAGAAGCCTGATATGAAAGACCACTTCTTTACACTTATGGAAAGAGTAATTGAGAACTCTCATGCAGAGATAGCTCCAACCTTAAAAGACTCAGAAGAATGCTGGTATCTACCTACATTTGGAGTTTACCACCCAAAGAAACCAGGACAGATAAGAGTAGTATTCGACTCTAATGCCAAATTTGAGGGTGTTTCCTTAAATGATGTCCTACTGCCAGGTCCAGACCTCAACAACCGACTCCTTGGAGTGCTTCTCAGATTTCACAGAGACTCTGTTGCATTTATGATTGACATCCAACAAATGTTCCACTCCTTTTTTATTAAATAGGAACAGCGACATTTCCTAAGGTTCTTTTGGTTCAAGGACAACAACCCCTTTTAAAAACCCATCGAGTATTGCATGCGTGTGCACATCTTTGGTAACAGCCCTTCCCCATCAGTGGCTATATATGAACGTAAACATTCAGCCAGGGAGGACCAAAAAGAATATGGTTCAGACGTTACACAGTTTGTCAAAAAGGACTTTTATGTGGACAACTGTTTAAAATCGTTACCTACAAATGAGTCTGCAATTAGTCTTCTTAAGAGAGCTCAAGAAATGCTTGCTAATTCAGACTCCATAAAACTGCCTCCAACAGCAAAAAATTAATGGAAGCATCTCCTTTTCATGATTACAGCAATGATTTAAAAGGACTTAAGTACTGACACACTTCCAATGCAACGTAGTCTTGGACTGCTCTGGGACTTAAAGTCTAACACCTTTATCTTCCAAGTCAGCGAGGAAGATTAACCCTTTACTCGGAGAGGAGTACTATCTGCTATAAACCGCTTGTATGATCATTTAAGGGTTGCAGCTCCTGTTACTATCCAAGGTAAAGCAATACTTAGAGATTTGACTCATGATGCCTCTGACTGGGATGAACAACTTCCCAATGAAAAGAAAGACCTGTGGGTAGAGTGGAAGAACTCTCTAATGAATCTCTCTCATGTTGCACACTCATATGCCCCTGTCCCATCTACAGAAGTTCAGCTACAAAGACTTTATGTGTTTTCTGATGCTTCTATCAAAGCCATTGCTGCTGTGGCCTATCTTAAAACAGTAGACATTAAAGGACAATGTCATATAGGATTCGTCATGGGCAAAGCAAAACTTGCACCACTCCCTGAGCACACTATACCGAGACTAGAACTTTGTGCTGTAGTATTAGCAGTTGAGCTAGCGGAGATGATCACAACAAAGATGCATTTGGAGATCAAAGATGCTGTGTTTTACACAGACAGCAAGGTAGTCTTGGGATATATCTACAACGAAAGCCGACGCTTCTACGTGTATGTCAACAACAGGGTTCTACGAATCAGGAGGTCAACTTTGCCAAAACAGTGGCATTTTGTTCCTACTGATCAAAATCCTGCCAACTAAGCAACTAGATCTGTTGCTGCCAGCCACCTCAAAGAAACTACATGGTTTACAGGTCCTGCCTTTCTATACAGCTCAGAACACGGCACTACGGATCTTATCACATTTGAACTTGTGGATGCTGACAAGGATGCAGAAATCTGTCCCAAGGTGTCAACACTACACACAGTGACTTCAGACAATTGCCTTAAGTCTCACCGATTCTGCAGGTTCTCAACCTGGAAATCACTTGTTCGTGCCATCACTTTCTTAACCCATATAGCACGTTCTTTCAAAAATACCAAGCTTACTAATGTTCAGGATTGTAAAGGCTGGCACCTCTGCAAAAATGTTCATGCAGTGACTTAACTAATCTTACTGCTTTCATCTGATGACTCTGATGGTGGCATCAATTGATGCCAGGCGGGAAGTGTGCTGCCCACTGGCAAATGTTTTGCAGGTTAAATGATGTTCATAATTTGTCCATTATGTAACAGATGTTTGTTTGCAGGCGCCATCTAATGGTCAAAGTTAATAATTACTTACATTCTGTTTTCCCCACCCACTAGCAGATACAAAGGATTGTGGGTAGGAGAAGGGCAGTTCCCTTCATGTCTACACAGAATGAAGACCTATATTCATCCATCTTAACCCTTGTTGTAGCATAGCCGGTAAGGAGACAGTCTATAAGAATATCTAGCTACTAGCAGTAGTAGGACCACTCTGTATAAACTTTATTATATGAAGTGTAATGTATAGATCTTTAACCGGTTAAGGACCGGGCCCTTTCCTGTTTTTTCATGTCCATTTTTCACTCCCCACCTTCAAAAATCTATAACTTTTTTATTTTTACACGTAAAGAGCTGTATGATGGCTTGTTTTCTGCGTAACAAATTGCACTTCATAATGATGGTATTAAATATTCCATGCCATGTACTCGGAAGTGGGAAAAAAAATTCCAAATGCAATGAAAATGGTGAAAAACCGCATTTGCGCCATTTTCTTGTGGGCTTGGATATTACATCTTTCATTGAGCGCCCCAAATGACATGTCTACTTTATTCTTTGGGTCGGTACGATTAAGGGGATACCAAATTTGTATAGGTTTTATAATGTTTTCATACATTTACAAAAATGAAAACCTCCTGTACAAAAATAATTTTTTTGATTTTGCCAACTTCTGGCGCTAATAACTTTTTTATACTTTGGTGTACGGAGCTGTGGGTGGTGTCATTTTTTGCGAAATTTGATAATATGTTCAATGATATCATTTTTAGGACTGTACGACCTTTTGATCACTTTTAATAGATTTTTTTAGATTTTTCAAAATGGCAAAAAAGTGCCATTTTTGACTTTGGGCGCTATTTTCCGTTACGGGGTTAAACGCATTGAAAAACCGTTATCATATTTTGATAGATCGGGCATTTTCGGACGCGTTGATACCTGATGTGTTTATGATTTTTACTGTTTATTTATATTTATGTCAGTTCTAGGGAAAGGGGGGTGATTTGAAATTTTAGGTTTTTTTATTATAATTTTTTTTTTTTTTTAACTTTTTTTTATTTTTATTTATATTATTTTTCAGACTCCCTAGGGTACTTTAACCCTAGGTTGTCTGATCGATCCTATCATATACTGCCATACTACAGTATGGCAGAATATGGGGATTTTCTTCCCCATTCATTACAATGTGCTTTCAGCACATTGTAATGAAGGGGTTAAAACGAAATAGCCTCGGGTCTTCGGAAGACCCGAGGCTACCATGGAGACGGATCGCCGCCCCCCGATGATGTCACGGGGAGCGGCGATCCCAGGTAAGATGGCGGCGCCCATGCGCCGCTATCTGTTTGAGGCTGCCGGCAGCTTTGCCGGCAGCCCACGCAGTGAAAACACCCACGATCGGTGCTAGCACCAATCGCGGATGTTACCGCAATATGCAGCAAAGACTTACCTGCTATGGAGAGGGCTCAGCCCGTGAGCCCTCTCCATGCAGCGCGACGCGACCGCCGCTGTGAATACATGGCGGGCGGTCGCGAACCGGTCAATTGCACTGTAATTAGACAGATAGGCCCAAACCTCATGGTCGGCCATGTTTGGTCCCAGACTGTATATGTATCAGCTTGTTTCCTGTTATATGCTAATCTTATGCATGTAACATGCTCCTGTTATTTTTTTGTGCTGTTCTAATAGCTTGTACTTCAATTTCACCCTAATCCTACATCAGTTTAATAAAGCTACAGACTTTTACCCAGTCTCATTTGTTGAACTGTAGGAAGGCATTTAACTGCCTGTCGAGCTTCGCATAGAACCCGGGGATACGAGAAGTGGGGGCAGGACAAGTTATGTAATAAGAAAAATTCTTTATCAATTTATGTTTGCATATGCCATAATTGTTTAAACTGTGGGGCTTCCACTAATATAGAATCCCCTAATCCCAATAACAGGGAATCCACTTCTGCATATATGAGGGACAGACTGCTGCATATATCTTCACATTTTGTATACAGGTAATTGATATTCCATTGGTGAATTGAGCCACAAGCATTGGATACCTCTTTAGACCAACTCATTTTTTAATGTCTAAATATTTGTAAATGTTTGCCACTGTCTGTTATAATTGACAAGAAATATTAAAAGAAAGTAATTGGGACACAATGAGACATTCACCTGACATTATTAACATATTAATAGCTTATCTTTAAAAATTCTATAGACATAATTGAATAAGAACAATAAAGATTACCATGAAAGGACTTTTTGTATACATGAAGTACTAGACCTTAGAATGTACCTTCACATTCAGGAATGTCTTCTGTCCATTGTCCTGAAGAGCTACATTCTGTTTTATTAGAGCCCCTAATATTCCATCCTATGGAGCAAGAGATTTCACAAGTGGAGCCTAGGCTGTTCTTAGCCCACGGATGACTGCACGTCAGTAAACCATGTTGAGGAGGACTGAGCACATCACACTTAACAGCTGTGAATAAAAAAAGGGATGATAAATATGCCTTTAACTTGACCATATTGCCCAGCTGTTCACAGTGCCCGATTGGTTTCAAACAAATCACAGGAGGAATATTGGGTAAATACAGATATTAAACGAAATAGTCCAAAACAGGCACATAAAACAGTTCTGTGCAATTATAAACCTGCCTTGCTTGACAAAGCCCCGATTTTGGACTCTAAATAGAGAACCCCCCGCTATGGTGGTGGACACAGGGTATAACTCTTGTTTCAGTTTTACAAAGTAATATAAAACAAATTGTGAGTGAACACAAAATACAGTGCTGTGTGATCATTTATTCTCTTAAAGGAAACCTACTATTTAGAATGGCAGGGGTTAGCTGTGAGTACCGAGCACCAGCTCGGAGCAGGAGCAGGAGAGGCTTCGGCGCTGCGTGCGCACGATCATGCGCGCGCCTACATAGGAAATAGCGGAAATGTTGTGTGCGCATGGTCGCGCGCAGCGCCGAAGCCTCTCCTGCTCTAAAGTTTAAAAAGTGTTAAAACCGCCATACCGCGGTTTATAACACTAACGAAAGTAAGTACCGGCACCAGCTCACCCTGAGCTGGTGCTCGGTACTTACAGCTTACCCCTGCCATTCTAAATGGTAGGTTTCCTTTAAAAGTTATCTAACACACAAATTAACTACGAATCAAACAATATCCTTACAAAAATGTAATGAACATGCTGTGAAATTTTGCTAAAAGTTTGATTATTACATTAATACATCATTTTTGTCAGCTGGATTTGTTGAAAACCATGTGTTATGTAATTTTCTGGTGTGGAGTGAAGAATTTTTCCCCCAAAACTTTTTAAGCTTGATAAATGAGTTTTACAGAGAGGCAAATGTGCACTAGAATTCGGGATCAAAACCAGGAATAGACAGCCCACGACCAGGGCCGGTGTTAGTGGATGGCGAGCTGGGCAATTGTCCAGGGCCCCTGAAAGAGGAGAATCTCTTCTTTCAAATTAATCTAAATTGTGTTTCTAGGTGTCAGGGAACCGGAGATTTTCGGGTGCCATTTTTATATATAAAAATCACTCCCGATGGGCCTTTAATATCTCAGTTTCCCTGACACCTAGAAACACAAATTTAGATTCATATAGAAGACTCTCATATTTCATATGAAAAAAATCACAGAACCAAAGATCTAGCCCTCTGAAGTGTGCCCCCCTTCCAGATTCAGGCTACATGGAGAATTTGCAGGATACTTCACACATGAACTGCTGCACCTCACACATGTTGTTAATTTTGATAAGGGACAATATAAACTAATATTCCTGTTTTTAAAATTCTCCTATCAAGAACATGTGCTCTCTGATTACTTTTTATTTCATAATTGTTTTTTTTTTGTGAAAATTGAGCGATACAATGAACGTTCACCTTCACCTAATGTGGCTACATATTAACAATGCAGCCCAGAACATGTCCATAAAGTTATATGTAACACCAAAAACACACACATGTTTCGGAGTTAAGTTTTTATTGTACACCATTCTCCATTATTTATACCTATGTTATGACATTCTCACTCAAATGGTGCACATCTAAAAGTGACTTTTATTATCTCATTAGCTTGGTTTATGGATATATAGTTACTTATTTGGGTTACCATTGTGTAAGGGAGCCAACAATACTTTATCTGTGTGAAGCTGAGTGCAATTTTCAGCAAAAAATGTTTAGTGCCCTGTGGATTTAATGTTCCCTTTGGAGCCTCTTACTGACTGTGACTGTTTATAAAACAGTTTTATTTTGAGGCCCCACTTTTGGTATTGCCTAGGGCCCCACTTTGTCTTAAACCAGCCCTACCCACAACCTGCAAGTCGTATGCAGAGCCTCTGGTTGCGCCTGCTGCCCCCAGAAAGCAATCAGCACCACCATCAATGTCCCTGGCACCGCACTGCCCTGGATCTTGAAGCTGGTCCCACAAATGTCAGAGATTTTATTACTTGCAGAACCACCTTTGCAGTTTATGTTCTCTTTTTTCCCTGCAATAAGTTCTACATTGGGAAGACAAATAGAAATATTGTCTCTGATCTCACCTCCTTTGGGCATGCGCAATTTAAGCGCAGCTCCAGGATGGTTGTCATAGAAACACAACAATCATGAACACGTGTGTCCAAGTACAAACGAACAATATGAAAATACCCATACATAAAAGTGACATACAAAAATTAAAATAAATGGGAATTGCAGGAGACAGCGGAACATTTAAACAATAGGACAACATTTCATTATAACAATATTGCTCGATAAAGAGGAGCCTAGAACTCACAGAAACACAGTTAGATCATTACGATTGTTCAATCCCAATGCCCCCAATGCATCACATTTTAGAATCCACTTGACTTCACGGTGTAGTAAGTCCTTCTGGCGCTCTCCACCCCTGGGATTCTTATTTAACCTTGCAATGCCAGAAAAGCCAAAGAGTGGGGTCACTGGGATGATATGTTCTAATGTGTTCCATGATTCTAGGAGAGCCAGTTTGTGGGGCCATGCCAAAATACAGTCCTGTTTCTGTGGGTCTAAGGCCCCTCACAAATGAGCAAGTGGGATGCATTGCAACTCACACCACACTCGCAGTGTGTGCTGGCTTGAAAGTCTGTCAGAACATTGAGCACCCACAACTGAACTTTAGAACTTCAGTTCCAATTGTCAGCACTCATCTCGTACATTCCAGCCACCACATGGTGCAAGTGTGTGAGGCGCTAGGAAGTGAAAGTTGCTACTAGGTTTTGATCAATATTTATAGACATCTAAATTTTTATTTTCAGTGCTTTTTCTAGTAACACTTAAATGACAGGGTGTTTGAAATGCTATGCCAGTCATGCAGGCGATGTTTTACAATCAGAGATTATCTGCAGTATGACGATTGCGGATGATGGAAAATTACTGTTATTGAAGTACAAAGAAGCAAAACATTAGTAAAGAAACAACATTAGTAACATTAGTAAAGAAACAACATGGGATCTGCGAGAATGGTTTTCTAAAGATTTTGCAGAGATTCAATCTTCAGAAAAAATATGGGCAAGATGGGTAAATATTTATTTTTTTAGTTTTTACATGACTATATTATTTAACTTTTCTTCTTAACTTTTCCAGCTAAAAGTTTAGAAATCTCTGTCAGGAAAAGCTTAAAGAAATAGTGCATAGTATACAAGCTAAAGCACTAGAAGTAGAAACTAGACTGATAAATATTTTGTTTCTAGAACAGCGAGGTCAATAGTCCATACCTGTACAATAGGGTACTGAACTGTTCCAATTTCCAGACTGGAGACATTGAATTTCATGTGTACCATTTAGAACAAATCCATCGAAACATCCATAATGACAAGTAGTTTGAAAGCTGAAGTTTCCCCATGGATGAAAACAATTCATGAATCCATGTGATTGAGCTGATAAATGTTGGCATTGTACAACTACAAAAAGATAAAACAAAAAGTTCACATTTTATTTTACCTCTCAGTGCATTACATGTTTGGTGTATCTAATTCTATCTTTCCAACTTGGTGGTTATAGATTATAAAATCTTGCAAATCTTACTCTGTAATTTTGTTTGTGTATGTACCACAATATTTAAAGCACTGGGAATTATGATGACACTAAAGATTTTTATTGTTATTATTAATAGCAATATAGACTAAATAAAATAAAATAGAGCCAAGCTTTGGTGCCCTATTGTGCCATAGCAGTTTGAAAAACAGTGTCTCTTCCAATACCTTATCCTCTCACAGTATTTTCAAAGAATAAGACTTCATTATACAGTGTGACCGCAACAAATGGACAGTATACTGATGCTTGTTGTTCTTTCAGAACCAGACTACTTTTAGCAGAAACTATTGGTGTAACTAGATACCATTGGGCCCCAGGTCAAAATTCTTAACGGGCTCCTATAAGGTTTCATCAAATCATGACAGTTTTCTGGCATAAATGCTTGCTAAAATTGACTCCAGTACCCTACTTCCCCCAACTGGAATCAAATGTAGCAAGGCTGCGTGTCTAATTTATGCCAATAAATCTGGTCTTGAAACATGTCTGCCACTGACTGCGTACGACTCAGGCCAGATGCATGCACCCGTGGAAACGGGCCAGTAAGTCGACAGACTCCTATTATAATAATATTGTATTTACATGGTAAAGTTCTCTCCACCTTGACACCAGACCTTCAACCAGAAGCAGTACCATACAAATAGCAGCCCGTGGTTCTCATAAGAAGCATGTGCCTCGTGATCACTCTTCTTCCAAAGGAGTGCATGAGACAAATGTCCTTATATTAAATTGGGACAGCCGCCCCCTATTCCTGCACACCTGGTTTTAGTTGCAGGGGGTACGTTAAATATTCTCATTCCTTTGCTTTTCCAAGAGGTCTGCAACTGGACGTTTCCACCAAGACATCCTTCAGGCTGGTCACTTTCAAAACCCAACCTTTTCACCACATAATATAAGTATTATAAATGGAACAATATATTTATATCTTTGAAATCATGGGAAATTTTTATAATATCCTGAGAATGACACAAATATTGAATTTTCACTTAATCTGTTGCCCTCTGGTTTTTATGTGTGTTTGTCAGATGTTTTTATCACATACAGAAATACAAGTGCAATCAAATTATGAGTAACAAAAGCTTTTATTGACAATTAGAAGGAGTTAATGCAGCAAGTCAATATTTGCAGTGTTGACCATTCTTCTTCAGGACCTCTGCAATTATCCCTGGCATGTTCTAAATCACCTTCTGGATCAAATCCTGACTCATAGCAGTCCATTCTTGCACAATCAATGCTTGCATTTTGTCACAATTTGTTGGTTTTTGTTTGTCCACCTGTCTCTTGATGATTGACCACAAGTTCTCAATGGGATTAAGATCTGGGGAGTTTCCAGGCCATGGACCCAAAATCTCTATGTTTTGTTCCCTAAGCCATTTAGTTATCACCTTTGATTTATGACAAGGTGCTCCATCATGCTAGAAAAGGCATTGTTGGTCACCAAACTGCTCTTGGACGGTTGGGAGAAGTTGCTCTTGGAGGACATTCTGGTACCATTCTTTATTCATGGATGTGTTTTAAGGCAAGACTGTGAGAGAGCCGATTCCTTGGCTGAGAAACAACCCCACACATGAATGGTTGCAGGATGCTTTACAGTTGGCATGAGACAAGACTGGTGGTATCGCTCACCTTGTCTTCTCCGAACAAGCTGTTTTCCAGATGTTCCAAACAATCTGAAAAGGGATTCATCAGAGAAAATGACTTTAAGCCAGTCCTCAGCAGTCCACTCCCTGTAACTCTTGCAGAATATCAGTCTGTCCTGATGTTTTTTTTCTGGAGAGAAGTGGCTTCTTTGCTGCCCTCCTTGACACCAGGCCTTACTCCAAGAGTCTCCGCCTTACAGTGAGTGCAGATGCACTCACACCTGCCTGCTGCTATTCCTGAGCAAGCTCTGCACTGCTGGTAGCCCGATCCCAAAGCTGAAACACTTAAGAGAGGGTCCTGGCCCTTGCTGGTCCTTCTTGGGCACCCTGGAACCTTTTCGGCAAAACCTCTCTCCTTGAATTCCTTGATGATGGGATAGATTGTTGACTCAGGTGCAATCTTTCTAGCTGCAATACTCTTCCCTGTTTTGTGCAGTGCAATGATAACTGCATGTGTTTCTTTAGAAATAACCATGGTTAACAGAAGAGAAACAACGATGCCAAGCACCAGCCTCCTTTTAGGGTGCTGTCACACGTCGCGTTTACCGCATGCGTTTAAAAACGCATTGCAATAGCTGGAGAGTGATTTGCCTAATTAAACAGCTGCTAACACCTGTGTTTACAAAACGCAACCGTTAACGCATTGTTAACGCATGCGTTAACGCATGCGGTTGTTAACACATTGTTAACGCATGCGTTAACATCGCGGTTAACGCATGCGTTTTGTAAACACAAGTGTTAAGAGGTGTTTAATTAGGCAAATCACTCTCCAGCTATTCCATTGCGTTTTTTAACGCATGCGGTAAACGCGACGTGTGACCGCACCCTCTAAGTGTGCAGTGGTGTGATTCTTACTTGATCATGACGGATTGATCTCCAGCCCTGTCCTCATCAACACCCACACCTGTGTTAATGGATCAATCACTGAAACAATGTTAGCTGCTCCTTTTAAGGCAGGCCTGTAATGAAGTAGAAATGTGTTTTGGGGAAAAAGTTCATTTTGTAGGCAGACTTTGCAATTATTAGCTGTTAAGGTGATCACTCTTTATAACATTCTGGAGTATATGCAAATTGCCATTATAAAACCTAATGCAGAACAATTTGTTATAATTAACATTTGTATCATTCTCAAAACTTTTGGCCATGACTGTACTGTTTACATGAAGTATAAAAAGTAAATGGCATAGTGTTTATGAGACTGCAAGATATCTGCTCTATGAATCACTCCCAAGGACTCAAGAACCCCATCTTTGGCTTGGGTTTTCTTTCTTTCATGTAGAACTCATTGATTACTGTGATAGTTTCTGGGCCTATCAAACCATATCTTGCGTAATCTAACTCTATCCCCCCAACCCCTTCATCTCATAACATTCCCCCATAATCATATTGTCCATCATGCTCTTCCACGCCTAGACCTTGGGTGCATTCCCACTTCTCCAATTCTACAAAATAACCTTCCTTGCCATTAGGAGACCTTTCATATAATAAAGTGACATTTGGGCCGTGCCCCTTACACCAAGTTTTGTGCCCAAAACACAATTATTAAATTCATTTGGAATAGTGCAACTAGATGCCTGTTGCAGGCACTCAATTACACCCTCCCAATATCGGACCAATTTTGAGCATCTCCAAAACATATGGATCATGTCTGCATCCACCAGATTGCATCTGGGGCACTTCTCCTCTTTCTTTATTTTTTGGAACTTGTTCAATACTTTAGGGGAATAAAACACTATGGGACAGATTTATCAAGTGCCTTAAAGTCAGAATATTTCCAGTTGCCCATGGCAACCAATCACAGCTCAGCTTTAATTTTACCAGTGTTCATGAATATTTTAAAGGGGAGCTGTGATTGGTTGCCATGGGCAACTGGAAATATTCTGACTTTCAGGCACTTGATAAATCTGCCCCTATGTACCTGGAAAATTTGGGATACTAAATAATTAAAAATTACCTGTTGTACGTTTTATCATTTTTAACGCGTCTACCCATTCTTCCATCGATAGATCTGCTACTTCCCTCTACCACTTTTCAAACAATATAATGGTGGAGGGGTCTTATCTTCACTTAGGACTATATATATTTTTGCCATTAATCCTTTTGATCCTAACTTGGATCTAAGAATTTTTAGGAGGGGATGCTGCCCGAGTTATCTAGGTGGATCAACATATCAAGTAGTAATCGTCGAAGCCCAGGAATCTCTGTGTCACGGGTACTCCTGCGACCCATATCTGGGGTCGCAGGCGCACCCATGTTCCTCCCGGTGCCCCAGTGTCTGCTAACTCACCCGTCCGGGGTTTAACAGCGCGTTCCCGTCTCCCATGGGGCGTGTCAGCTCTGAAAAATTTAAAGGGCCAGCATGCCGATAAATGCCGTTTGGCCAGCTGCCTTCCCTAATAAATTCCAGCCCTTTCCTGTGTCCCCTGCCAGATCTTTGTGCCTAGAGCCCTAGAGAAAGCTGTATTTATGCCTTGTGCCGTTTCTGATAATTCCAGTTGTGACCCGGTTCCGTTTCTGTAAGCAAAGCTTCTCCACGCCTGTTGATTCCGGTACTTCTCAGTATTGGTACCCAGACCCAGGTTCCTGCCTTCTTGGACTCTGGCTCTGCACGGAACTTCATGGATGCCACCCTGGTTTCCCGGTATCACATCCCGGTAGTCCTTCTCAACAAGCCTCTGGTTATCTCCTTGGTCAGTAGACAAATTCTCTTTGATCCTGTACAATACCGCACTGAGCCAACATCCATGCAAGTCGGGAGTCTGACCTTTGTGCTGTGACCCTCTACTTTGTCCCTCCTGCTTCCGTGGTTGCGGCTCCACGAACCTGTCCTTAATTGGAAGACGGGGGAGATTCTCTAGTGGAGACCTGACTGCCAGTCTCGTTGCTTGGAAGTACCTCATCCTGTGTCTGTCATGCTCACTTCCGTGGTCGACAAGTCTCTGAAGGGTCTTCCTGTTGCTGGGTACATCTCCCCCACAAGGACAGGTTTACCCATTATCTGTGCCAGAGACTGAGGCTATGTCAGCCTACATAAATGAGAATGTGCAGAAGGGATTCATCCACAAGTCATCTTCCCCTGCTGGTGGTGGATTATTCTTTGTGGCCAAGAAGGATGATTCCCTCTGTCCGTGCATTGATTACCGCAGCTTCAATAAAGTCACAGTGAAAAACCGCTACCCTTTGCCTCTCATCACTGAACTTTTTGATCGCCTACGGGGTGCAAAGGTTTTCACCAAGCTGGATCTGCAAGGGGCATACAACCTCATCGGAATCCGTGTGTGGATGACGGCCTTCATTACTCATGACGGGGATTTTGAGTATTTGGTAATGCCCTTTGGACTCTCCATGCTCCATGCAATGCTACGTGCCACTCCGAGACTCCAAGAACGCCAATCTGATACTCTGAAGAAGCCTTCACTAGGCTGAAGTCTGCCTTTGCCTCTGCACCAGTTCTCACAAGGCCTGACACGGAGAAGCCTTTCCAGTTGGAGGTTGATGCCTCATCCGTTGGTGCTGGGGCCGTCCTTACCCAGAAAGGGTCATACCCTCACCTGCAGTTTCTTCTCCAAGACCTTCTCAGCTGCCGAGGGGAATTATTCCATTGGTGATTGGGAACTTCTGGCCATAAAGCTAGCTTTGGAGGAATAGCGCTATCTTCTGGAAGTAGCTCGTCATCCAGTCCATAGATACACTGACCACAAGAATCTCCTGTATCTCCAGACTGTTCAGCATTTTAATCCTTGTCAGGCTTGCTGGTCTCTCTTTTTCTCTCGATTCAACTTCCTGATTCACTTCCGTCCAGCCGAGAATAATGTCAAGGCCGATGCGCTCTCTTAAGCCTCTGATGTTCTTGGGGAAGAATCGGCTCCTCATCATATTGTCCCTCTAGAACGACTGGCTGTTGTGGCTCCTGTGGACCTACAACAGCTTCGTCCTGGCAAGGCCTATGTCTGACCTGCTCTTTGGAAGAGGATATTGCTTTGGGGACATTGCTATCGTGTGGCTGGGAACCCTAGGGTGCAGAAATCTGTTGCCCTCATATCTCGTTACTACTGGTGGCCAGATCTGGTCAAGGACATTCGAGATTTTGTGGGTATCTGCGCTTCCTGTGCCCATAACAAGTCATTATGTCTCAAGACAGCAGGTCTCTTGCTCCCGTTGCCTATACCCAGTTGCCCATGGACTCACATAGCCATGGACTTTATTACTGATCTCCCATCTTCCTCCGGTAATACAGTCATCTGGGTGGTAACGGATCGCTTCTCTAATATGTCCCACTTTATTCCTCTGCCAGGTCTGCCGTCTGCTCCATGCCTTGCAAGCCTGTTTTTCCAGCAGATCTTCTGGCTTCATGGACTCCCCCTGCACATTGTCTCGGACCATGGGGTCCAGTTTGTTTCCCATTTCTGGTGGTCTCTGTGGCCGTTCCAGACTTCGATCCTTTACTGCCTGCCCTGACCTGTTGCTACTCTCCGATCCTGTGCTGCCCGTCCACGAGATTGCCTGCCATTTCACGCCTGTGGAATGACCTGGTGGTACCATGCCGCAGCAAGTCTAATCTGCTTTGCGGCAGGCTCTGGTGAAAACCGGTTGCCACTTAGACTCCGGTCCCAGGTAGTGGCTTGTGATATCGTCTGCAGTGGTTCAGAAGATCCGCAACCTCTGAGCCTGACACTCTAGATAGCATGAAGTCCTGCTGGGAGAGGCCACTAAAATACTGCAGACAAATTGGCAGGATCCATCTGTAGTCCCTTGTCAGAGATAATGTTCCCTAGGAATGGAAGACTGTTCTGATGAAATTGGCACTTCTCAAGCTTGGCATATAGGCGATTGGCCCTTAGGCGCCTGAGAACTTGCCGTGCATGAGCCTGATGGGACTCTAGGTCCGTTAAGAACACCAGGATATCATAAAGATAGACCATGACACAAATATACATAAGGTATTCGAAAATGTCATTGACAAATTACTGGAACACTGTTGGTGCTTTACAGAGTCCAAAGGGCATAACAAGGTACTCAAAATGTCCTTGAGTATTGAAGGCTGATCCATTCATCGCCTTTACAGATGCGGATGAGGTTATATGCCACCCACAGATCCAGCTCGGTGAAAAACTTTCCACCACGTAAACAATAAAAAGTTCCATGATCAGAGGCAGTGGGTAGATGTTTAACACTGCAACTTTGAGACTGCAGTAATCGATGCAAGGACGGAGGGAGCCATCCTTCTTGGCCACAAAGAAGAATCCAGCACCAGAAGGAGAAGATGACTTGCATATAAATCCCTTCTGCAGAATCTCCTTCACATAGGCCGACATGGCCATGGTTTCAGAAGTACAGATAGGGGATACACTCGACCGCATGGAGGAAGCACGCCCAGTATCAAGTCTATTGGGAAGTCAAAGGGCCGGTGTGGCAGCAAAGTGTCTGCTTGCTTTTCCAAAAAGACATCAGCAAAGTCCTTTTATAAAGTGGGGAGACCCACCAGTGACTTGGCAGACACTAGACGAACCACAGGAATGCTGTGGAGCTGGGAGACCAGGGTAGCCTCCACGAAATTCCCTGGGGGGATGCAGACGCCGGATCGTGGAGTCCTCTGGTAGAACATGGACAGTCGAGTGAAGCTAAACAATAAATAAGTGCTCCCCCCTGCTTCCACGTCCTTCTCTTTTTCATAAATGGCAAAGAAAGAGAAACAGTACCTTTCCGACTCCAAAACGCAACACACGAGTAGGGATAGTATCCTATTAGGACTTTATTTTCTTGAGACAGCGTTCATCGGGGCATGCGTTGGTCTCGCGTCTGGTTCCTGTGTGGGTGTTGGATCTCCCGGCTCGGAATCCGAACCTCCGCACTGTTGGTTCCGTTAATTTCAGTCCATGCCAGCTTGACTCTCAGAAGGAAAAAAAGAATTGCAATAGTCCAACAGGTTTTGAGCTTACTAACATTTCTTTTTAATTGAAATACTCACAAAAAAGGATGTATAAAAAGGCCTTGTATATAAAATTGCAAGCTAAGTTTATCATGCCCGACTCAGAGTTTCACTGAAATGGCTTCTTCCAGGGCAAACGTTAATGATATTTATATTAAAAAACAGTACATCAATAATTCTTAATATATACCCCTACTATGGACATTGTTATATCAATATTATGCCCCTTTAGGGCAATACTAACTAGTATCTCTTAATGAGTTATTGCACACTCATCATAATGCATACTGAATAAATACATCTGATTTTTTTTTACTGTAAAGAAAGTGATAAAGGGTCAAAGTGCTTTTGTTAAATTGCTATACTTAAAAATAGAATAATTTAATCTCATAGAAAACATTTAATTTCAAAATCAGCATTAAGACCCAGCGGAGCCAGAGTTTTTAATTGGAAAATCCAAAAGGATTCTCTCTGACTCATCTTTTTTAACTAAATCTCCACCTCTCCAATGTGGAGACACTTGTTAAAAACTAAAAAAGAGGTACCTTTAGGATTTTTTGGGTGATGTTTAGCATAATGAGCAGATAGGGAATGATCTAGCTTCCCTTTTTTAATGTTCCTAAAATGTTCATTCACTGGCGTTTTTAATTTCCTTATGGTTCTTCCTACATATTTAAAGGACACCTGTCATCAGGTCTGTGTCACTAGTCCTGTCACTACTACCTGTTGGAGCAGATCACAAGGATCCCATCCCAGCCTTTATCTAGTTATTTCATACATTATTCATTGTAAAATCATCTATTTTTTATCATGTAAATGAGGCTGGTCACATGGTCAGAGGCAGTGATGTCACCCCTGTTTCCCCTCCCCTCTCCTCCCCCTGCTCATGTCTGTGTGTAATGTATAGTAAAGCATGGCTAGTGTGTGTGCTGCATCTGCTGACATACTGCATCCTCCTAATATACAGGTGAGAGACACAGACATCAGCTACACATGAATCTGATATGTTCTGCTGTAACATGGCTGCCTGGAGCTGTTGTACCTCTCACAGGCTGCAGGGGGCGCCAGCACCAGGAAGTACATCATTATACAGCCTCACATCATTATACAGGCTGTCAGTCATGCACTGGGGGTGTGGCTGTGCCCCCCACTCATGAATTAGGTGGACAGCTTGAATATGCTAATGCTTCATTGGACATTTCACAGGTCATTTGCATACAGCTTTAGGACCTTATTGCTTAGGTTTACAGGCATGTAGAGGGACAATGAAGGGATAGAGGCAATGCTCTCTAATGGCAGTTTATGAAAATATATTTAGTTTAGGGGGGGTTATTTTGCATGACGGGTTCTCTTTAAGGCCACAAGGGCAAACAATCATGTAAATAACTTTACTGGAATCATAAGTGGCAAAATGTTTTATATCATAAATCCGTGAATTATCGGACGATCTAAAATTGCCTTACAGTGTGAACATCTGTAAAAACCTTTGTTTGCTGTGTTTATGGAATAAGTGTTGGTGCTAATACCACTGTGTACTATATAATCTTTGAAGTGTTTAGACCGGCGGTGAACGATTTTTGGTTCCGTAAGTAGGTGTCCTTTAACTTGCACGCTGGTAACCCTGAAAGAAGCCATTTTGGCGTAACTCGTAGTCAGGTATGAAAAGCTTGAAATTTTATATACAAGGCCTTTTTATACATCCTTTTTTATGAGTACTTCGAATAAAAACTAATTTTAAGAATTTCAAAACCTGTTGCACTATTGCGATTCTTTTTTTCTTTAGAGAGTCAAGATGGCGGGAACTCCCCAACAGTGGAGAGGTTTGGATTCCGAGCCGGAAGATCCAACACCCACACAGGAACCAGTCGCAAGACAAACGAATGCCCCGATGAACACCGTCTCAGGAAAATAAGGTATAAGGAGTCGGAAAGCTACTGTTTCTCTTTCTAATTACCTTGCCATTTATGAAAAAGAGAAGGACGTATAAGCAGAGGAGAGCACGTATTTATTGTTTGGACTTTTTGTGGTTTTGTCCGACTTAGCGCAAGAGAAAAAAAATGGCAGTCTTTCATCTATTTATGTTAAGGTATTTGCAGTTATAGGAAAATTTTTATTTCTTTTGGTGTGTGAGGCTGCTGCAGGGAAGAGGGGGCAAAGGGGTGCGCCTGCACCAGTGATATGGCATATGGCAACCGTGACAATGGCATAGTTAAAGACTGTCTAGTCATACTTTTCAACTCCTATGACAGTGATGGGCAACCTTTTGAGCTTGGTATGTCAAAATTCGCCAAAAAACCGAGCATAACTCGGGTGGTGAGTCACCTTGACAAAAAGAAACATCATTTTGTGATATTTATAGTTTAAATAACAAATATGTATATTATTTAACTTTTAGGGTACTTTAACCCTAGGTTGTCTGATTGATCCTACCATATACTGGCATACTACAGTATGGCAGTATATGGGGATTTTCCACATCATCTATTACTATATGCAAATCGCACATCGTAATAGATTGGTTACAATCAGACACGTGTGGAAATGCTTAGTAAACTTCAAACTTTCACTCATGAAAGTTCCCAGGTTATAGCGAGGGCGCAGGCGCTGCTGTCTGCATCTCCCTTTTGCCCACTTGGCATGGAGAAGGGGTTAGGAGCAAAATAATCGCAATGTCTGGCAATTTGAAAGACATTGCGATTATTTCAGGGCTTGTACGTCACAAAACTGACATACAAGCCCTGATGACTGTCTTCTATCATACAATACACTGACATTACTCACTATATGATTGGAGTGGTTGACCTCCCTGGTCCCTGCTGTGGAGATGGTCAGTGTAGAGGTGGCAGCTTCTGGGACATGACAGAAGGCAGCAGTGATGTGGCCTCGGACTGTGCTGCCACCCTCCCCCCACCACAACTATCAGGAGCTACAGAGGAGTTTGTGGAGTTGATGGCCAGGTCACCTCTCCTGGTGCTGAGCCCCGGGATGATACATGCACTGACTGGAGACACGAGGCACAGCTCACACAGGGGGGCCGGCCCGTGTCAGTGAAAATGGCTACGCTTGTCATAGGTTTGCCATCACGGTCCTATGAGTTGATCTAGTGTACTGCAGAAAAGCGTCTGAAAACTGGCACAAGGCATTTTACAATTCCCTGTGTTTTTTTTGTAATGTTGTTTCACAAAGGGTGGCCTGATGCCGACCTAGGAAGACGTAAGCCGCAGAGCCCCCGGGACCCGATACCCTAATCACCTAGGCAGCCATCCCTCACCCTACCTCCTCCAGCCTGTTCACCGGTGCCGCGGGTACCTGTCATCACCCTCCGGTGGCGGTATCGCGGCGGTCACCGGCTCCGCGCCATCCCCCTGCACTCCAGCTCCTGCGGCCTCCCACGTGTCCCGCGCGGCGCAGGGACCATAGCCGCCCGACACCGCGGCTGCCTGTCGGCGCGGTGAGGACCATCCGGGGGTGGGAAAACCCCCTCCATACTGACCATGCCGCCGATCCAGTGCTCCATCCTGCCCTGCACTCTGCCGGAGGCGTCAACTCCTGGGACTTCCCTGCGCAGCCTGAGGCCTGGGCGCGCAGGATTAACCCTGACACTGCCGGACTGCAGCCAGGATTAAGGTAGGGAAGTAATTCCCCTGCTGCTGCCCACCTATGCCCTGGGACCCCAAGCTGTGTAGCTCAGCAGGCACTGAGCCCTCCATACTCCCAGTGATCCCCTGTTCCTGGATTCTGTTTTATATTAACCCTTGCAGTGCCGCTGCAATACCCCAAGTGGGTCTGGACTCTATCTCTGCTAATTAATGGACGATAGGCTCCTCGATTGTTTATCACCTGCCCTCTCTGCCCATACGCCATGTGTAATCAGAGGAAGACGGCTAAATTGCACAAAGCAGCGTTCCGGTCGTCTGCGCCTCCATTGGATGAGGAATCCGTCCATGAAGATCCTCCATTCCTGTCCCTGGAACCCCTGGATGCGCAGGAATGCTCCACATCCCAAGCTGTCCTTGCACAGATACAGTCGAACGCTGCCAAAGAGTTGGGGCAAAACTCTCCCGCACACAGCCTTGCTCTCCTCAGGGGTCCCCAAACTCCTCTCCCTCCCTTTTTGAAGGCTCCCAGAGCCCGCCACAGCTTGTAAGCTATGAGGATGGCAAGGACCCGCCTGACCCGGCCACTGAGCTGGACCACAAATTTGCAGAGGTGCGGGCAGCCATTAACGGGTGCCAGTCCAAACTTGTCACCAAGGTGGATGAGCTGCGACAGGATTTTGTTTTGCTAAGGCATGATGTCCATAAAGCCAAAGAGTGAATCACTGAAACTGAACGCAGAATATCTGAGGTGGAGGATGTCCAGAGGCCTATGCCGACACAGATCAGAGAGCTTCAGCGCCTAATATCTGCATCCATCGACAGAGCTGATGACCTCGAAAACCGCCTGCGACGGAACAACGTCAGAGTGGTTGGCCTCCCCGGAAAAGTGGAGGGGTCTGACCCTGTAACCTTTTTTGAAAATTGGCTCAAAAATGTGCTACCTGCAGATACCTTCTCCCCGTACTTCACAGTGGAAAGGGCCCATAGAGTGCCATCCCGCCCTGGCCCCCCAGGGGCAATCCAAGACCCTTCCTGGCCCGGCTGCTGCATTTTAGGGACAGGGACTATCCTCAGGGCAGTCCGTACCAAGGGAGAAATTCGGTATGCTAACAGCAGAGTGTCCTTCTACCCTGATTTCTCTGCATCGGTCAGGAAACAACACATACAATTTACTGAGGTCCGTGCCCGTCTCCGTGACAAGGGGTATAAATAGTCCATGATGTACCCTTCCAAGCTTCGAATTGTGGACGGTCAAAAGACTCGATTCTTCACCTGCCCAACTGAAGCACTTCACTGGGCTGATGCAGCCCCTCACGCTCCTGCTGGAAGGCCCGCACCTCCTGAGTGACTGGACAGATATCCTTTTATCTGATGTGCTATGACAATGCTGGACTTAGTCCTGAATAGATATCTCGGGGGTTCCAAATCACTGTTATGGTTTTCTAATATCGGTTTACATTGGGGTTCGCGCCTCGTGAATTGTACCCAATCACTGATGTGCTATCTCTTTTGGTCAACTTGGCCTGTGAGTCACATATGGCACTTCTCCCTCTTCCCCACTCCCCTCCCACTCCACCTTCCCCTCCCCCTTCTCTTAAAGTAATGAGTTGGAATGTGAGGGGACTCAACTCCAAATTCAAGAGGGCCCTGATGTTAGATGTCATTAAGCGACAGGCCCCCCATATTGTATGTATCCAAGAGACACACCTTACGGGTCAGAAAGTCCTCTCTCTGAAGCGGGCATGGGTGGCTATAAGGTTATCATTCCTCCTACTCTGTCTATGCTAGGGGAGTATCCATACTCATATCCAAAGCGCTTCCCATAGAAGTCATACAGGTAGCGCCGGATCACTTCGGCCAGTATGTAGTCATACATTGTGCCTTATGGGGCTTTACCTTCACTATAGCGTCTATGTCCCCCCTCCCTTTAACCCAGCTGTGCTGCACCTAATCTCCAGTAGACTGTCTGACATGTCTCCCAGTCCGGTCCTTTGCATCGGAGACTTCAATGCAGTCCCTAATCCCTCCCTGGATCGCACAAGCGGCCTAGACACAGGCTCGGTCCGTCTGAATGAATGGCTAACTTCTCTAGACCTCGACGATGTTTGGCTTAGTAAGCACCCTCAAGAGAGAGAATACTCATTTTATTCCTCTGTGCACATAAGCTTCTCTCGGATTGATCTGGCCTTTGTCTCCCCAGATATGTTACCGCACGTTGATCAAGTATCCTATTGCCCCCGCAGTGCATCAGACCACTCTGCCTTGCTCATCAGTCTCCTTATAGGCCCCCCCAGCAACTCCCGCTTATGGTGCCTGCACCCGGCCTGGCTCCTATCCCCATCGTTAAGGCTGCGCACAGCGAGTTCTGGGACGTACACTCAACCCATCCTGATCCCCTTCTAGTTTGGGACTCGTACAAGTCCTCGGTGCAGGGAGCATTTATGTCGGGGGTAGCTGGCCATAGGAAGTCATTAAATGCGCAAGAGTAAAGGCTGACCGCTGCACTGGTGACTGCAGAAAAGGAATATCTAGAGAAGCCTACTCCGGGTAGCAAGAAGACTTGGGCTCAGAGGAACCATCTAGCTGTAGTAAAGGAGCGCACCAGCAAGCGCCTACTAGCCAGGGAAGCGTCCATCTTTGAATTTGGAGATAAAAACTGGAGGCTGCTTGCGTATCTCTCGCGGGCTGAACGTCCTTGTGCTTCCGTTCCCTCTATCCTTGACGGTAACGGAGCCTTGGTCACCGAACCCCAGGCCATAAACATGGTTTTTCACGAATTCTACTCTTCTCTTTACAGCTCCAGATTGTCCGCCTCTCCCGTCAAGATTTCCAGATTCCTTGATAGTCTTCGACTTTGGAGGCTCACAACGGCACAGTCATCGGAGCTCGATGCCCCGCTCTCGGCGGAGGAGGGGGAACTGACCATCCAATCATTGCCCCCCGGTAAGACATCTGGACTTGACAGGCTGGGAGGTGAGTCGTATAGGGATAACTGTGAGACTCTGGTCCCCCCATCTCCTTAGCCTGTACTCCGATGCGCTTGACAGCAGTTGCCTCCCTGACTCCATGCGAGAGGCCCTTATTGTAGTTCTTGCTAAGCCTGGTAAGGACCCGCTACTTCCTGACTCATACCGTCCAATTTCCCTCCTAAACTCAGATGTAAAAATACTAGCAAAAATTCTGGCAACAAGGCTTAACAAAGTAATATTATCCTTGGTTCACCTGGACCAGACAGGCTTCATGCCTGGGAGGGGAGCTGACATAAACATACAAAGACTACATCTAAACATAGCAGAGGCAGAGAGGTTTATATTATATTTTATCCCTGGGTTTATATTATCCTTAGACAATTGCAAGGCGTTTGATTCTGTGGAGTGGCCCTATTTGTGGTCCCTCTTGCCCAGGCTGGGTATTGGCCCTTGCTTCACAGCAATTGTTAGATTATTGTATAAGGACCCTAAGGCTGGGGTAAGGACCAATCTTAATATCTCACCCACTCTCCCTATGGCCAGGGGCACTAGGCAGGGTTGCCCACTATCTCCCCTCCTCTTCGCACTTGCCATTGAGCCCCTCGCTGTGGCGATCCGTCACTCCGATAGCATTAAGGGCATTACTAGAGGTACTATCATTGAAAAGGTATCCCTGTACGCTGAAGATACACTGGTATACCTTGGGGATGTGGGTCCCTCTCTGGAATCCCTTCTGTCCCTGATAGAACGCTATGTGGGGTTCTCGGGTCTCCGGGCTAACTGGGATAAATCGGTCCTTTTCCATTATCAGATGCAGGGGTACACTCCCTCCCCGTCCCGGTTCAGGTGGTGTCCACTTTTAAATATCTAGGAGTCCAGGTGTCACGCAAGGTTCAGGCATATACAGAATTAAACATTACAACCCTGATAACTGCAACGGAATCACGCCTAAAAGCCTGGTCCACTCTCCCCTTGACCCTGTACGGGCGTATTAACATATTCAAAATGATCTTCCTCCCCAAATTTCTATACCTTTTTCACGCTTGTCCTATACTGCTTCCTAAGAGCCTGTTTAAACGCATAGACAGCATTCTCAGGTCCTTCTACTGGCAGGGTGGCGCCCCGCGCTTCAGTCTAGCGCAGCTTTAAGCTCTCAAGTCTGGGGGTGGACTGGCGGCCCCTGATCTGTATCTTTATTACCTGGCTTCCCAGCTAGTATATGCCCAGTGGTGGATAGATATAGACATGGGTAATGCGGCTACTGCACTGGCTGGGGCTCTGATAGGTTCCTACGAAGCCCTTACAAACCTGCTGTACAGATACAAAGCCCCATCTGATACCCCAATTCCCCTACGTACGGTAGAGGTGTGCTGGCGTAGGGCACAATCCCTGGTAGAACCGAGCAGCTCTCCCCCTCTCTCACCTAGGACTTCATTGGGGCTCAATCCATGGCTTTCTCACTTCCTCTCCCTCCCAGGCTGGACAATGTGGGGGGCGGCTGGGGTGAAATTTGTAGGCCAGCTCTTATCCCCAGATGCAGAATTACTCAGCTTTAACGAGATAGGGGAGAGGTTTACTGTACCCGATATAGCCCGCTTCCACTACACTCAACTGCGACATGCATTCAAAGCCCAATTCGGCTCCTTTAGCCTGACAGTGAAATTTTCCAAACTAGAGACTCTGATGAGTACCCCGGACCTCCCTAAGCCACTCACTCAGTGCTATGCTCTCATACAAGAGCAAAAGTCCAGACCTTTTGATAGAGCCAGTGAATGCTGGAGACAGGATATCCATGACCTGTCAAACGAAGACTGGAGGGAAGTTTAACTGTCCTACTTCACATCTGTAGTGAATACGAGGGACTTCCTGATCCAGTCTAAATTTTTGCATCGAGTATATTTCACCCCTGCTAGACTATTCCGCATGGGAGCAATGCCTAATTTTCTTTGCTTTCGCTGTCAGGCTGAAGTCGGATCCTTCCTGCACTGTGTGTTTGGTCCTGCCCTAGGGTTCATGTCTTCTGGTCTGAAGTGCTGGAATTCCTAAATCTACACTTTGATTTCCCATACTCCCCATACAGCCTTATAATCACATGTGGTATCTAATTCTCTTCATAATGAAGGAGACTGAGTGTGCTTGTATTTGTGTGTGTGTGTGTGTGTGTGTGTGACTCATTGTCTAGGTGTCAATAGTTATTTGTGTCGTAACAAGACGTCTGGCTACATTATTTGCTGTCATTTACTGCACAATATCCCTTAGTTAATATTGGAACGCAGTAAGACCCTGATTATTACCATGGATGTTATTTAATAATTCTGCATTGTGGGGAAGAAAGTATGTAACAGACAATCTTGTTCTTTGGTTTTGTTTATTGTAATTGTAAAAATTTTTTTCCAAAAATTGCAAAAATAAATACTTAAAAAAAAATTGTTGTTTCACAAAGTGCCCACTGGTTTGTAAAATGGTTCCAGTTTTTGTACATCCCCGTCATATTTATCAAAAATACACCAAAAATGCTCCACAGAGTCTCCAAAATAAACAAATATGATTTTTGGGTCAGCTGCTTCTTTATTGCAACTTTAAGAGGTGCATGTACACTTATGTAACTCTTTTTCACCCCTAAGCCAATCTCTCAAAGTTCGCTATTGTATTGTCTTCTGCAGTGATCCCCTGAATTTACAAATCCACACCTACCCCCTAGAGCCATAGAAAATAGAATTGCACAGTTTGACACATTTGGAGACTTTAGATCTGTAGATTACATTTGACCAACTGAAAAGGGAAAAAAAGAGGGTGCACAAAGCCAGACTTATGATGCTAGTTCCACAATAAATTACTAAAGAAATAGCCCTATTGTAAACATCCCTATGGACCTGTGAATCTGTCTACTAAATGTAGGCTGCCTTGTATGTCAATGGAGAAGCATTCCTTTGTAATATAAACATATAACTACTATTCTAAAGTTAAAATATAACACTAGACTATAGAATTACAGGATTTATAGTCACATATAGTTTATACAAGTTAACCCCTAGGCGCACCAGGACGTTATAGTACGTCCCCGGGGCTAGATGCTTAGCGCACGGGGACGTTCTATAACGTCCTGCTTCTGGCACCGGCTCACGAACGGAGCCGGTACCAGAAGCATCGGCTGTCAGCTGTCTAGTACAGCTGACAGCCTGCGCTAACACCCGCGATCGGAGCCGGCTCCGATCGCGGGTGTTAACCCCTTACACGCCGCGGTCAAACATGAACGCGGCGTGTAAGGGTGTTTGCGCTGTGGATCGGATCCCCCGTGCCGCTTACCGGGGGATCCGATCCACTTCTGGGCAGCTCCGAGGACTGGCATGTGCCCCGGAGCTGCCCGGTTTCCATGGCAGTCAGACCCCTTCCGGGTCTGACTGTAAACTGTCTGAGCATGCGCAAGCTTGCTCAGACAGTTTACACTGCTCTACAATAAAATAGTATTGTAGAGCAGTGTATTGGACTTAAACCAGTGATCAGAACATCACTGGTTTAAGTTCAAGTATGTATAAGTAAAAATATGCAAAAACACTTAACACTACACATTATAATAAATAAAAAATAAATACATAAAAATATAAGCCCCTAAAATGTCACTTTCCCATAAAAACACTTAATAAAGTATAAAAAACACAAAGACACAAAAAACCCCGCATATTTGGTATTGCCGCGTCCGTAACAATCTGTATAATAAAACAGAATCGTTACTGGACCCGCACGGCACACGCCGTAGAAAAAAAACCGCAAAAACGTTCCGAAAAAAGATAATTTTTAATTAATACCCTATAAAAAAATGCTCTAAAAAGTAATTTAAAAAATGTTATGCACTCCAAAATAAGCCCACTAAAAAGAACAACTCTTCTCGCAAAAAATAAGCCCCTAACTAGATTTGTCAGCCGAAAAATAAAAAAGTTATGCATATGAAAAGATGATGATGCTAAAATGAACAAGATTTTCTCCAAATTGGTTTTTATTCAGTACAATTAAATAAAATACACAAAACCCCCACATATTTGGTATCCCTGCGTCCGTAACAATCTGCATAATAAAACAGAATCGTTATTAGATCCGCAAAGTTAACCCCGTAAAAAACAAAACAAAAAAAAGCTCCATAAAAAAGATCATTTTCAATTAATACCCTATAAAAATGCTCTAAAAAGGGATTTAAAAAATGTTATGCACTCTAAAATAAGACCACTAAAAAGAACAATCCTTCTCGCAAAAAATAAGCCTTTAAACAGATTTGTGAGGCGAAAAATAAAAAAGTTATGCATATGAAAGACGGTGATGCTAAAAGTAACAACATTTTTGCCAAATTACTTTTTATGCACTAAAAATGGGAAAAAAATAAAAAATCTATATAAATGAGGTCTTTTTGTAATCGTGGCGACCCATAGAATAAAAATAATATACTATTTTTATGGTATGGTAAACAGCCAAAAAAAAAACCCATAAAAATCTTCCTGAAAAGTGATGATTTTCATTTCCTCCACCAACAAAAAGTTAATAAAATCTCACCAATTAGCCTATAGATTCCCCCAAATTACATACCAGAAAAGTGCATCTCATGTGGCAAAAGAAATAAGCCCCTATAGGTCCACATTAAAAAAAGAAAAAAATTATAGCCTGTACAATGTGACATCGCAAATCTGATCTGGATGGCGCCTCCTTCCCTTCTATGCCCGGCCGTGCGCCCATACAGCAGGTTACCACTACATGTAGAGTATCCGTGTACTCGGGAGAAATTGGGTAACAAACTTTGTGGAGCCTTTATTCATTTAATCCATTGTAAATGTTTAATTTTCCACCCAAAATGAGTGTATTGTGAAAAAATATTACAATTTGCAGACTGCACCTCCATTTTGTTTTAACCCCTATAAAACACGTAAAGCGTTAACAAACTTCTTAAAAGTGGTTTTTCATACGTTGAGGTGTGTAGTTTCAACAATGGGGTATTTTACGAGTCCCACTATTATTTAGGCCTCTCAGTGTCAATTAGAAGTTGAGCAGGTCCATCTAAATACAGGTTTTGGTGATTTTACAAAAAATTTGAAAAATGATACCTAAATTCTGAGCCTCATAACATTCTAGTAAAATATGTGGAATCTTAAAAAACCATGCCAACATAAAGCAGACATTTGGGAAATGTAAGTTATGAATTTATTTGGGAGCTATGACTATCTGCATCAAAAGTAGAGAATTTAGAACGTTGAAAATAAAGAATTTTTCCAAATTTTTGCCAAATTTAGTTTTTTTTCATAACTAAACACAAAAGATTTCATCCAAATTTTTAAACTAATTTGAAGTACAATGTGTCACGAGAAAACAAATCTCAAAATCCCCTGGATATCTCATAGCGTTCCAAAACTATAACCACTTATAGTGACACAGGTCAGATTTGAAGAATGGGGCCGCGTCCTTAAGGCCAAAATAGGCTGTGTCCCCTAGGGGTTAAATTGACAAAAAAATAAATACTAACAAATCTGTATTTTTTCTGACGAATATATTTTAAGAAAATAATATTTAGCAGAAACAATTAAAAAAAAGTTTACCATATTGACACTGGGGACCATAAAATCCTGAAGCACAATCACATGTGTAATTGTTTATTGTCTCAATGCATTCTCCATGAGCACCACAGGATAGATGTTCACATGAAGCTGTTACCAAAAAAAGAACAAAGGTGGTAAATCATTTATTAAGAATATAAACAATTCAGTTAATCTGTTTGGTTTTATCATATTTACATTTCTGTAAAAAAAGAACTTTTATTTTCAATGATAATTTTGGCTCAACTCATGATGACTTAAGCAAAAGTGACTTGAAATATTTCCCTTACTGTAAATTTCCACCAGTGTGTATGACCATCTTCATTTGCAATGTTTGTATTTGTCATGGAAGGACTTATATTAAAGCGTAACTGTAAAGCTATAGTGATTTTACAAAATTAATATACGTGATTTCCCCTTTGAAAACAAGCAGAATGATGCCTACTTTGTGCTGTTCACCCTTTTCTTTCCAAAGTTATGACATTTTCTGTTCTGAAAGTGTTTGACAAAAATCTCTCTCACCAGAGGTGAAGTGGCTGGAGACTAATATCTGTCAGTCTATGCCCTCAAGCTGAGGCCAGTTAGCTTGCCTACAGATCCTATGATGCCTTGTGTTCTCTCTCAAAGTAATTTAGCATTAAATCTAGAGATGAGCGAGCACTAAAATGCTCGGGTACTCGTTATTCGAGACGAACTTTTCCCGATGCTCGAGTGCTCGTCTCGAATAACGAGCCCCATTGAAGTCAATGGGAGACTCGAGCATTTTTCAAGGGGACCAAGGCTCTGCACAGGGAAGCTTGGCCAAACACCTGGGAACCTCAGAAAAGGATGGAAACACCATGGAAATGGACAGGAAACAGCAGGGGCAGCATGCATGGATGCCTCTGAGGCTGCTTAATCGCACCATTATGCCAAAATTATGGGCAACAGCATGGCCATGACAGAGTGACCGAATGAGGCTACATAGCATCTAAAACATCCAATAATTGACCCTGACACTATAGGGGACGGCATGCAGAGGCAGCGGCAGCAGTGGCAGGCTAGAGAGTCTCATGGCGACATACCCTAAATGGACTCAGGTTTCACCAAAGGAGGTGAAATGATTTCCTATGTGAACAAAAGGTTGACGGTATATTTAGTCGACATGGTGTCGACATAGTGACCAAGTTCCATAACGTATCTGGTGAAACACCCGAAAAATGAGCCTGACACAGCTCTTTTGATAAGAGGACGACATGTGGAGGCAGCCATGGAGACGACTTCCATGATTAAGAGCGACAGTATGGGGCATTCATATTGCGCTGCTATGATTGCAACTTCAGGTCTCCAGCATGGCGGCGACAGATGGGCCGAGTTCCACTATGTATCTGGTGAAACACCTGAAAATTCTGCCTGACACAGCTCGTTTGATAAGGGGATGATGTGCTGCATATCCTCTCGTGCCCCAGCGTCTGGGGTATAGAGAGTTGAAATGAGACATTGGTGGACGCTGTGGAGGATCGTGGAGGCAAAATAGACAGGAAACAGCAGGGGCAGCATGCATGGATGCCTCTGAGGCTGCCTAATCTTGGGATGGAGCTGGCGGTCCACTGCCAGGCGAGCTTTCGCCTGTCCAAGCCCTTGTCTCTCGGCTCCTCCCCACCCAAAATGGGCCTGGGGGCCAGAAGCGTTTACTTTGAAAAAATTATAATTTTCAAAGCAGGCCGGGTCGTTTGAATATTTCACCTAGGAATAATGGAATAGCATAGTGGTTCTATTTTTAATTCTTTTTACGGAAATGGTTCCATGATTAAGAGCGAAAGTATGGGGCATCCATATTGCGCTGCTATGATTGCAACTTCAGGTCTCCAGCATGGCGGCGACAGATGGGCCGCGTTCCACTATGTATCTGGTGAAACACCTGAAAATTCTGCCTGACACAGCTCGTTTGATAAGGGGACGATGTATGGAGGCAGTGAACTAGTAGTAGATTAAATGTGCTGCAGTTAAAACTATGTTAGTTGGATCTTGAGATGGAGCTGGCGCTCCGCTGCCAGGCGAGCTTTCGCCAATCCAAGCCCCTGTCTCTAGGCTACTCCCCAAACAGCACTTCTAAGAACCTTTTGTATAAGATCAAGTGTAGTAGCGTTCTTATAAGTTTAGGATATGGCGGGTGAGGGGAATGTAAACAGATGCGCAAGAAGCGCTAAAATAATATTGGTAAATGATAAAAGTTTGCCAGTATATTTTGTGGATTACACAGCAGGGTGGCGACAAAGTTAACAAGTTTGATGTGGAATCCATGAAAACAACCCAAAATTCTGCCTGACACAGTTCGTTTGATAAGGAGACCATGTATGGAGGCAGCTATATGGACGACTTTTGGAGGCAGCTATGGCGATGACGTGTGGAGGTAGCAATGGAGACAACGTGTGGAGCCAGCTAAAAAAACGACATGTGGAGGCTGCTATGGAGACAATTTAATTTGGATAGTGCCTGTATGTGGCAGTCCAAAAAAGTTTTCAAATTAGAGGAGCAGGTAGGTGGTCCTCCAGAAAAATAAATAGATTTAGTGCCTGTATGTGGCACTCCCAAAAATTGCTTAAAACAGAGGACCGGGTAGGTGGCCCTCCAGAAAAATTAAATACATAGAGTACTATAGCTAGAGCCAGGTGGCCCTGGCAAAAAATAGCCAGTTTCCTATGCTTTAGTGTACAAAGAGAAGGAGAAGGAGGACAATGAGGAGGAGGAGTGCATACATTATTCAGGTTGAGCTTCTTTCACCTGGTGGAGAATGAAAATCCAGAGAAATCCAGGCTTTATTCATCTTGATAAGCGTCAGCCTGTCAGCGCTGTCAGTCGACAGGCGTGTACGCTTATCGGTGATGATGCCACCAGCGGCACTAAAAACCCGCTCGGACAACACGCTAGCGGCAGGGCAGGCAAGAACCTCCAAGGCGTACAGCGCCAGTTCGTGCCACATGTCCAGCTTTGAAACCCAGTAGTTGTAGGGAGCTGTGTGATCATTTAGGACGATGGTATGGTCAGCTACGTACTCCCTCACCATCTTTCTGTAAAGATCAGCCCTACTCTGCCGAGACTGGGGACAGGTGACAGTGTCTTGCTGGGGTGACATAAAACTGGCAAAGGCCTTGTAAAGCGTACCCCTGCCAGTGCTGGACAAGCTGCCTGCTCGCCTACTCTCCCTCGCTACTTGTCCCGCAGAAGTACGCCCTCTGCCGCTAGCGCTGTCAGAAGGGAAATACTGTTTCAGCTTGTGCACCAGGGCCTGCTGGTATTCATGCATTCTCACACTCCTTTCCTATCCAGGGATGAGAGTGGAAAGATTTTGCTTGTACCGTGGGTCCAGGAGAGTGAATACCCAGTAATCAGTGCTGGAATAAATTCTTTGAACGCGAGGGTCACGGGATAGGCAGCCTAGCATGAAATCTGCCATATGTGCCAGAGTCCCAACGCGCAAGAATTCACTCCCCTCACTGGCCTGACTGCCCATTTCCTCCTCCTCCAACTCCTCTTCTTCTGCCCATACACGCTGAACAGTGAAGGACTGAACAATGGTCCCCTCTTCTGTCTCGCCAACATTCTCCTCCTCTTCCTCCTCATCCTCCTCATCCTCCACCTCCTCCGATATGCGCTGAGAAACAGACCTAAGGGTGCTTTGGCTATCAACAAGGGAATCTTCTTCCCCCGTCTCTTGTGATGAGCGCAAAGCTTCCGACTTCATGCTGACCAGGCATAGTAGGCCTTTGAGACCTGGACCGAGGTAGGCCCCGCAATCCTCGGCGTCGGCAGTATATGAGCAGCCCCAGGGTCAGACACGGTCCCAGCCTCCACCAAGTTAACCCAATGTGCCGTCAGCGATATATAGTGGCCCTGCCCGGCAGCACTCGTCCACGTGCCCGTGGTCAGGTGGACCTTGTCAGAAACGGCGTTGATCAGGGCACGGATGATGTTCTCTGACACGTGCTTGTGCAGGGCTGGGACGGCACATCGGGAAAAGTAGTGGCGGCTGGGGAACGAATCCCGAGGGGCGGCCGCCGCCATGAGGTTTCGAAAGGCCTCGGTCTCTACCAGCCTATAGGGCAGCATCTCCAGGCTAAGCAACTTGGAGATGTGGACGTTGAGGGCTTGGGCGTGTGGGTGGGTTTGCGCTATACTTCCTTTTGCGCTCCAGCGTTTGGGGTATGGAGAGCTGAACGCTGGTGGATGCTGTGGAGGATCGTGGAGGCGAAGAGGGGTTTTCGCACGGGAGGTGTTTGGGCCGTGGTCCTGGGCAGGGGGGCTGACTAGCAGATGACACAGGGGAAGGAGCAGTGGTGTGCCCGGCCGGAGGTGAACAGGCTTGGTGCCATTGAGTGGGGTGTTTAGCATTCATATGCCTGCGCATACTGGTGGTAGTTAAGCTGGTAGTGGTGGAACCCCTGCTGATCCTGGTTTGGCAAAGGTTGCACACCACAGTCCGTCGGTCATCCGGTGTTTCTTTAAAGAACCTCCAGACTTCTGAAAATCTAGCCCTCGCCACGGGAGCTTGACTACGGGCAACATTCGGCGCTGATGCACCAGCTCTGGCCCTGCCTCTCCGTCTGGCCCCACCACTGCCTCTTCTAACCTGTTCTGCTATAGGACTCGCCTCCGTCTCAGAAGCACTGTGTTCACCCGGCCTATCAACCCAGCTTGGGTCTGTCACCTCATCATCCTCCGATCCCTCAGTCTGCTCCCACCTCGGACTTCCTGCCCTGACAACAACTTCACCACTGTCTGACAACCGTGTCTCCTCATCGTCCGACACCTCTTTACACACTTCTTCCACTACGTGAATAATGTCATCATGACCCACAGACTGCGACTGGTGGAAAACCTGGGCATCGGAAAATTGCTCAGCAGCAACCGAACAAGTGCTTTGTGACTGTGGGAAGGGTCCAGAAAACAGTTCCTCAGAGTATGCCGGTTCAAATGCCAAATTTTGCTGGGAGGGGGCAGACTGGGGGGAAGGAGGCTGAGGTGGAGGAGCCGGAGGAGTGCTGATTTCGGTGACATGGGTGGACTGCGTGGAAGACTGACTGGTGGACAAATGGCTAGAAGCATTGTCCGCAATACACGACATCACCTCTTCGCACTGTTCTGGCCTCAACAGTGCTCTACCACGAGTCCCAGTAACTTGAGACATGATGAACCTAGGGAGTGTAGCTCTGCGGCTTTCCCCTGCTCCCTCATCAGCAGGTGGTGTCTCACCCCGCCCAGGACCACGGCATCTGAACCCTGCAGTAGTTGGACGCCCACGTCCACGCCCTCGTCCTCTACCCCTAGCCCTCGGGTTAAACATTTTCCAAATTAAAGTGTAAACTTTTAATTTTTTTTTTTGTGTTTATTTTTTTTTATTTTTTTTTAACAAAACGATGCTATCCTATTGCTATGGCTAGTTTCTAACCTACACTGACAGCACACAACTGGATTTTGTGCTGTGCCTGATGAGTTTGAGCTATAAAATGAAATAAAGGTAAAAAAAAAAAAAATAAATCAGCAGACTCTGCCTAATTCTAATCAAACCCCTAATAAATTGTCCCACTTCGGTGTTTGAGGTGGATATGCGTGTCACTAAGAGCTAAACACAACGGTCGCCGGTCTCCCAGCAAATTCCTCACAATATGGTACTAGCTGCACTACTAATGCCAGCAAGCCCAGCCACAAGCAAACAAAAAAAAGGAAAATATAACGCTATTGTAGGCCTAAGTAAGCCGTTGGGGTTCTCCTATGGCTATTTTGTAGCCTACACTGAAAGCACACTGCTTTTCAAGATGAGTTTGAGCTATAAAATGAAATAAAGGTAAAAAAAAAAAAAAAAATCAGCAGACTCTGCCTAATTCTAATCAAACCCCTAATAAATTGTCCCACTTCGGTGTTTGAGGTGGATATGCGTGTCACTAAGAGCTAAACACCACGGTAGCAAGTCCCCCTGCAAATTCCTCACAATATGGTACTAGCTGCACTACTAGTGCCAGCAAGCCCAGCCACAAGCAAATAAAAAAAAAAAATGTATAACGTTATTGTAGTCCTAAAAAGGGCTGTTGGGTTCTTGTAGAATCACTCCTGCCTAACACTATTCTAATAGAACAGCCTAACGCTTTCCCTGACCAGCAGCAACTCTCTCCCTAGCGGCATCCAGACACAGAATGATCCGAGCAGCGCGGGCAGGGGCTAGTCTATTCCAGGGTCACCTGATCTGGCCAGCCAACCACTGCTATCGACGTGTAAGGGTACCACGTCATGCTGGGTGGAGTGCAGAGTCTCCTGGCTTGTGATTGGCTCTGTTTCTGGCCGCCAAAAAGCAAAACGGCGGGAGATGCCATTAAGGGAGGAAACATCGTACTGTGGCCCAGACACATGTACGAAGCAGAGGCCCAAAGACAGTTAAAAGATAAGACTTGTTATAAAAAGTTGACCTATAATCCAACCAGCAAGTTTGTGGGAGAATTAAATTACCTACTCCAAGAAGCGATTAAAAATAAAGTGATTTCCAAAGAATGTGCTGATGCACTATTCGTGAAGACACCAAAGACACCTACCCTATATTTGCTCCCAAAGGTGCATAAAAACTCCAGCTGTCCCCCGGGCCGCCCAATAATTTCGGGCAATGGTGGCTTAACCGAAAACATCGGTAAATTTATCGATTACCATCTAAAAGATATAGTGGAATGCTTGCCCTCATATGTGAGGGATACATCCGACCTCTTACAAAAAATCGAGGGTATACATCTTGAGCAGGACATGATCCTTGCTGCCCTCGATGTAGAATCGCTGTATACCAGCATTAGACATTCGGATGGCCTTAGGGCAACACAATTCTTTCTAAACACAACAACTTTGGAGGAAGGTCTGAAGGGTCTGATTGTACAGCTGCTGGAATTCGTCCTCTGCCACAACGTGTTTGTGTTTGGGGGATCCTTCTACCTACAGCTCCAGGGAACGGCGATGGGGGCGGCTTGTGCCCCCTCATACGCCAATTTGTTCCTGGGGCTGTGGGAGAGGGACCTCCTTACGGGCGACCGGGATGTCGAGATGGACCGCGTCATCTTTTGGGCGCGGTACATCGACGACATCCTGGTCGTCTGGAGGGGGACGGCCCAGCAGCTGGATGCATTTGTTCAGAAAATAAATGTGAATGACATCAACATTAAACTTACATACAAATGTGATACCAACAAAGTTGAATTTTTGGATGTTCTTCTAGAAAAAGATGAATTTGGGTACCTTCGATCGGACCTATACAGAAAAGAAACCGCAGTCAACTCCCTACTGCACGCCTCATCCTCTCACCCACCACAAACCATAAAAGCTGTACCTACCGGACAATATCTCCGAATTAGAAGAGTCTGCTCGACAGACGAAACATTTGAACACCGCGCACAAGAACTTCGACGAAGATTTATAAATCGGGGCTACAGCCAAAGATGTCTAAGAAAGGCCTACCATAGAGCCAAATCAACACCTAGAACACAGCTACTCTACCCTGAAAAGAAACAAAAAGAAGATCAAAAGGTGAGATTCATAACAGACTTCCACTCACAATGGCAGCCCATGAAAAAAGTTCTAGAGCGTTTTTGGCCTCTGTTAAGATCAGATCCAGTATTACAAAAATATATCCCAATACACCCAGGTGTAGCAGCCTGCAGATCCAAAAACCTGCGGGATCTGCTAGTGACTAGTCACTACACAAAAAAAGAAAGCCATACCTTCCTGGACAACAAAGGCCCAAAATGGGGATGCAAACCATGTGGTCGATGTGTAGCCTGCCCCAATATCATTAAAACCACAACTTTTACAGACTCAGGCGGTAGGAAGGAGTATAAAATTACACATACCATCACCTGTAATACCAGAGCAGTGGTGTATCATGCCATATGCCCCTGTGGTATGATATACATTGGTCTAACTACTAGAGAACTTAAAACCCGAGTACGGGAACATGTACGGGATATCAAGGCAGCGAGCAACCCAGATTTTTGCACTGATGGACTTCCAGTGGCGAGACATTTCAAGGAACGCCACGAATGTAATCCCAAACATCTTCGCGTCTGTGGCATAGACCACATTAAGAACAACATCAGGGGAGGTCCTGTAGCGCAAAAATTGGCACAATGCGAGACGAAATGGATCTGGACTCTCAAAACATTGAGCCCAGAAGGCCTTAATGAGACCCTGACTTACGCACCATTCCTCTGACTTCCGACCCGGTTTGCGCTGGGTTTTTAACTTTAATTAAGTTTTGACTTTTTATCATAAGTTTGTTTATTCCCTTGTATAACTAATTTCATTTTAGTTATTTAGTAGGATCCGCATTCGATTAAGTATGCGAAAATGTAGGCACCCTGGAGAATTGACAGTCCATTACAAAATTGGGAAATGGATACAGCACCTTGACTTGAATACGAATATTCTTGACATCTTGGAATCAACGCCAAGGACAGGACTTTTGGACACCTTCCCTGAACCCAACTGTAACACCATTATTTTCACATTTTTTCACTATTATTTTTTGTTTTACATTTTTAATTTTATTCTTCAAGCACATATATTATGAAGCATCTATATGTGAACAACAACTATGTCACATTTTGTATTTATCACCGTGTTACCTTTTTATGGGAACATTTTATGCATACAATCACATGGTCTATCAATAGCACTCACACATAGATAAGGCTCTAATTGGTCCATCCCAATACTGTCTAATTGAAAAGTTGTTATATAAATCAATGAGTCATATATTGAAAATTTTATGGACCTCTTCTATTTTAAACCCCCCCCCCTTTCCCCCCCCCCTTCCTCCCCTATTTTTCACCTCACCCATTTTTTTCACCCCATCACCCATCACCCCCATTCATCACCTTCCCACACTTCCCTTCACTATCCATTCCTAAAATAGAAGTGATCCATAACAAATACCTACATATTTTGGTCCATATACCTTTAATAGAGAAATGCATAATCCGCTTAAGAACCTATTTATAACTATTATATATTCCTTTTTTTGCTGTTCTCTTTTCGGTCCTATGGATCATCGATATAGAACATATATAATCTACCCTGTTCTGGAATAATCGATGTCTAATAGAAATGTTAGTAATCTCAGAATCATTTCATTAGCTGTTTCTTTCTCCCCTTCCACCGATCCCTACATTGGCACATTTCTCACCTGATAATACACCGGGGGTGTGCGCGCACGGACTGTAGGATCCGCCCTCTGTTTCCATGACTCTCCCTCCGGTCACGTGTCCGGGTGTGACGTCACCGTCACATGACTGGTCACGTGCACGGAGATGAGCATGGACTGGGGGCGGACACCTTTCAGCGTGTGTGCGCCCAGTAGCTCCGCCGGCTCGAACTAATAACTTTAATCAGGTGAGTGCACGACTTCCTCATTGGCCGATCCCTAAATAAAATCCAGCTGCATTCATAGGAACAATACCCCCAGACGAAGGCTTGCGCCGAAACGCGCGTCGGGGAATCTATCTATAGCAGACGGGAGACATAATTTAAACATGGGTATGTTTACAATGTATTTTTTTGCACATGCACTGAGCACTTTATATATTTAAAAAAGCTGCATTATCAGTCTGAATACCTACTAGTATCTCGTGCATGGCCGTTGCCATATATTTGTGTATGAATTGTATGATCTTCCCTAAACCCATGTGACATGATGTTTTAATACTCATTACTCTCCCAGACGCTCATGTTTTTAAGTATCCCTGTGTGACATCCTCACTATCTGCTTGTATCCCCCACTCCCCTTTATCTTCCTTTGTGGAATATGTAATTTTTTTTAATGAAATGAAATAAAGATTTGTATACTTTTTGGCTAAAAATGGCTTAGTTTTGTGCTTGTAGGTGTATGTTCTCTAAAAGCCAGCCAGATGATTTTCGACCGAAACTTAGAAAGGGTTGACAAATAGAATGCCATTATTCTGGCACCACAGATATTGCAAATCTATACCCTTTCCCATATTTGTAGCCCAATTTTTTGCATGTCTATTCCAGGGTCACCTGATCTGGCCAGCCAACCACTGCTATCGACGTGTAAGGGTACTACGTCATGCTGGGTGGAGTGCAGAGTCTCCTGGCTTGTGATTGGCTCTGTTTCTGGCCGCCAAAAAGCAAAACGGCGGGAGATGCCATTTTCTCGAGCGGGCGAAGTATTCGTCCGAGCAACGAGCAGTTTCGAGTACGCTAATGCTCGAACGAGCATCAAGCTCGGACGAGTATGTTCGCTCATCTCTAATTAAATCCATTTAGTTCCCCACATGTAAATCCAGTGAACACTGCACATACAGGATGTGTATCGTGACTAGCCTGGAAGTTTCCATCACATGGAGAAGCAGGGAACATGCAATAAGTGGGAGAAATCATTAGTACATGAAGTCTATAGCCTGTGCCGTGTGAGCACTAAGGGTTAATAGGTCATCAGCAAATTGCTGATACTGCCGATGATAAGGTGGGGGAAGGGAGCAGCATATGGATAGGAGACAGACAGATAAAGTTCTGTAGAATCAACAGGGAGAGTTTGTACCTCACTATTCTGTGCAGGAGACATCTGCATTCACCATTCTGTACATTTCCAGCTCTGCTACATTCACTGTCACATGACCTTCTCTGTGAGCAGGGAGCAGCAGCTCCTCCCTTCCCATGAAACCGTCTGACAAACTTAGTGTAAACAAGCTACGAGCTTCAGGAGAGTAACGCTGCTTCAATGGAAGCAGCCATTGCAGCAAAGGGGGTAGCAAAGAAACTGCTGCATATAGGCAACAAAGATAAAGAGCTATTGATTTGTGGAAAAAACCTTTACAGTTACTCTTTAAGTGTGTAGAATAGTTTAACTACATGACAATTGGTATCTTTTCAAGTGTCCAGACAGCTTTTTATGACATCCCGGAGCTTTTACAGCCTGATAAAATCTGAACTGAAGAATGGACTGTGCAAACCTCTAAAGACACTTGGTCACCTCTCCCCTTTCCTCCTGCATCAGGACTGGGAAACTAAGAAACTGTTTAAATATTTCTGGACTCTCCCCCTCATTAACACTTTGTCCAATCATGAGAAACAATTTTAACTAATTAATCAATGGGAAGTTCTGAAATCTGTACCAAATAGAAAATAAATAGAACATTGTGATATGCAGGTAAACAGGGTTCACTCTATGGAGGCTGCCAGTTAACATGGGGTGCATGGGACATGGGGTAAATTTGGTACATTCACGGTGATAACAAATTTATATAGGTTTTATTGTGTTTTAACACATTTTCAAAAATGAAACAAATGTGTGAGAAAAAAAAATTGCCATCTTCTGATGCTAATAATTTTTTTCATGCTGAGCTGTGTTAGGCATCAATTTTTGGTGAAATGAGCTGACGTTTTCTTTGATCAAAATGTCGCACAGTCCTCAAAATGGTAGCACTTTTTATTCAATTTTTTAAAGTAATGTAAAATGGTGTAAAAGTTGTGTTTTGGACATTTGGCCACTATTTACCGTTATGTGGTTCACCACTAGCAAAGACAGTTTTATCATTTTGATAGATTGGGAATTTTGAGACGCGGCGCTACCTATTGTGTCTGTTACTTTTATTGTTTATTACCTTTTATATGATTTCTGAAGAAAGGGGGGCAATTTGAACTTTTAGGTTTTTAATTTTTTTAAATTATTTTAAAAACTTTTTTTGAAACCTTTTTGTTTCTACTTTTTAGGCCCTCTAGGGTACATTAACCCTAGATGGTCTGATCGTTACTACCATATACTGCAATGCTACTGTATTGCAGTATATGGCATTTTTGCACAGGAGGTTGTGCACAGGTGCAATGCTACTGTATTGCAGTATATGGCATTTCTGCCGCAGGAGGTTGTTCTCTGCCGCAGGAGGTTGTTATGGCGGACTCTATGTACATGTTCAAGAGAGGCCTGGATGACTTTCTGGAGAGAAAAAATATCACGGGTTATGGGGATAAAACATTTATTTAATTCTTAAAGGTTGGACTTGATGGACTTACGTCTCCTTCCAGCCTTATATACTATGATACATTACAATGATCCACTGGCTCATTGTAATGAAACTGCAGAAACCAGACAGCCTTTGGTCTGACGAAGACCTGAGGCTGTCATGGCAACCAATCGCCTCCACCCAATGTTGTTCAGGGGGGTGACGATAGGATTCAAGATGGCGGCCCCCACATTGCATCGGAAGGGTTAATACGCGCGATCGGTGCAAGAAACCGACCATGGAAATTAGTGTGGGGGCCCGTGAGCCCTCTTTATACACCCCCTGCACCTCTGTGGTACTTGTACTTGTGCGCGGAGAATCAGTCCTATTTTCTGCCAGTCTGGTGTTGACACTCCACCGTACTAGGTTGTTAAATGCCCCAATATAGCTCTTTTTTTCTGCAATTTTTTGCGCATTCTTTGTATCCATCAACGATGAGGAAGGCTACATGTCCAACTAAAGAACATCTGCTGCGTCTGCTCCGTATCACTCTGTTGCACATATGATTTAACATATGATTTAGTTTACCGCTCGATGGCAGTTTGCGCATTCCTCCGAACTTGGTGCAATCCTTTCGGTCACACTAGACTTGTGTACATATTGCCTTTCTGTACTTTTCAAAATCATAAATGGCTGATGTAGTTTTATGTAAGGTAATGCACCCGGCCAAGAAAACAATAAGTACTATGTTTTGACAGTGAATTACTGAAGGACAAAGTAGAAGTAGAATGAGTGCTTATGAGAGCAACCAAGATTAAAAAATGAACAAGCAGAGCAGAACAAAATGACAGATATTAAAACTTAAGTTTATTCGGCTTAGAAAAAACATTACATTTAGGGGAAAGTCAGTTCTACTATGGACATAAACAGGGATACTGTTAAGGCACTGACGGAAAACACATGTTTGCGATTGGTTCTCATGGTCTGTATGTATGATGTACAAGGTGATCCTTTGCTGTGCTTTTTTTTCCCTTTAAGCATATTACTGTATTACCATATGTAAGCATATACACTTTACTTATGGGTGGCATTTGTACAAGTCATTAATTTAATTAACTTCTGCTTGCTATATTTTCTCATGTATTGTGGTTGTTGCTCCCTGGCTTCAGTGGTCTAGGGATTCTTTACTGTTAGAGCAGGGAGACTGTGCAGGATGTTGTCGTTATGGCTGTTACCTTGAACATGATCAAGATGCTTTTCCTGAGAACAAAAATATGACATCTTTTTCCGATCTTATCTATTGTGAAACTATGACTAATTAGCAAATGAATAGCAAAATTAAGAGTTTAAGCATTTAAGCTTTAACTATAGATTTTGCTTCTTTACATATGGTCATATTTTTGGTTTGGCATGGAAGTATTATTATTATATTGAGACAAAAATGCTAATTACCGAACGATCCTGATGCGTCTTTTATGTGTCCGCAGTAAAAGCCAGGATTGTGACTATTGTGATCCCGTTTGTTTAACCCTATAGTCGCCACGATTATAGTGACTGCAGCGTCTATAGTGCATCGCCACGACGATTGCCACCTACTGTGCATGGCACGGAAGTGCCGATCGTTGCCATGGCAACCCTAATTTCTGATAAGGACCCCAGGGCTGCCTTCAATGGCCGTGGCCCAAGACCAGGTGGGTCCTGGGCAGACAGTATTCACGCAGAGCTTGCAGCACTGCCCCAAGATGCCGCCCCTTGCATCAACAGCGTTGCCGTCTGTGGCAACTTGCTCAAGTCGCCTCATGGGTGGTGTGCCTCTGCTGTTATACCCTTCTTCTATTCCCCAGATTCTTTACAATGTAATTTTTTCTTTTTCCCCATTTATGTACTGTAGCTGTGCTGCCATTTAGTACAGTTTCACATTCAAGAAATTAATTCCTCCCTTATCCCATAGAATTTTATGATTTTGTCTGATTCTACTTCTTTTGCAACCCCATATCAAACCATTCTTGGCTGTTATTATACTTTTACAATCTGTTATACATACCTAGTATAATAATTATGTCAGAATCAATGTTATCTTTCTTTAAAAGAGGTTAAACTAAATAAAACAAAATCCAAACTTTATCAAATTCGATTTATTGTTTATCTTCGGACTGTACCACACAGAGGGTGGTATTACCCTGCATACTTTTCAATGCTACTTCTATTTTCCTAGCAGCGATTTCTGTGATCAAACTCCTCCTCTTTATTTCACCTAGTCTGGGGAATTGTATTAAATCCAAACAAAATTATTTTAAATTTCTTTACTCCACGTATTGCTTATTAATTTGTCAGGTATTGTGTCAATCCTTAGAAAAAACATTTTTATTGGGTCTTTTCCTCCATTTTCTATGAATACTTATGTTTGGCCTTTCTTATATCTTGTCTATTATGGCATCTTTCATTGGTTCTTTACAGTAGACCATTTCCTTTACTTCCTTATTTCATCCTGCAAGAATCTTCCAATGGGCTTCTAATAAATACACCAGCGTATATTTCGGCGTATAAGACGACCTGGTGTATAAGACGACCCCCCTACTTTCCTGTTAAAATATAGAGTTTAAGATATATTCGCCGTATAAGACTACCCCTTTTCCAACGCATACAAAACACCGGTAAAAATGTAAAAAAAAAAAAACAGATTTGAATTTAACATGGTCCTTTTTTTAATTTAACCCCTTAAGGACGCAGCCATTTTGCAGGTTAAGGCTCAGCCCGATTTTTTGGATTCTGACCTGCGTCGCTTTATATGGTTATAACTTTTGAACACTGTTACTTATCAAAACGATTCTGAGATTGTTTTTTCCCCACATGTTGTACTTCATTTTAGTGGTAAATTTTGGCTGATAAGTTTTGCGTTTATTTACAAAAAAAAAGAAAATATGATAAATTTTTTGAAAAATTTGCCATTTTCGAAATTCAAAATCATTGCGTTTCCAGGCAGATAGATTTACCACCTAAATAAGTTGCTGAATAACATTTCCCATTTGTCTACTTTACATTTTCATAATTTTTGATATGTCTGGATAATTTATTTTGATGTCACGCGGCTTACAAAAAGAATATCGCTTTTCCGGATTTTCAGAATTGACTATTTTGGGGATAAATACAGTTTGGAATGAAATTTTACATATTTAGCATCAAACCCCCCTATATAATCTACCCATTTTCAAATCTGCACCCCTCAAGCTATCAGAAACCGCTTTTACGAAGATTGTTAACCCCTTGAGATCTTCATAGTAATTGAATCAAAATGGAGGTGAAATTTAGAATGGTCAAATTGTTCCGGTTATACGTTCATTTAGCCCTAAAATTTACACATTTCCAAAATATAAAAAGAGAAAACCCACCATACAATTTGTTCTGCAATTTCTCCTGAGTACAAAGACCTCCCACATGTGGCCGTTACTTGTTTTATGGGCGCACAGCGAGGTGCAGAATGGAAGGAGGGACCTGCAGCTGCCAGGATTTTAGTTTCCTCATTGGCCCCTTTTGAAGGCTATAAAATTTTCGCTTTTGCGTTATTGGGGCCATGTGATGCCATTTTTTTTGCGGGATGAGATGCTTTTTCCATTGTTACCATTTTGGGGTTGGTATCACCTATTGTTGAAAATTTAGGAACTTTTTTTGAGGGCAGGAGTAGAAAAGCATCAATTCTGTACTGGATTTTTTACTTTTTTTTTCTCGTGTTCACCGTATAGACTAATAATCATGTTATCTTTATTCTATGGGTTGATACGATTACGGGGATACCAGACATGAATATATTTTCTTACGTTTTACTAAATTTGTCAAACAAAACCCTAATGTGGGGAAAAATCTATCATTTATCTATTGCCGTCTTCCAAGTGGCATAACATTGTTACTTTTTTGGCTACGGAGCTGGTTGATGGCTTGTTTTTTGCGGGACATGTTGTACTTTGCACCAGTATCATGTCGGAGTACACATGGTTTTTTGATCGCATTTTATAGCATTTTTTGTGGGATTGAATAGCTAAAAATCATAATTTTTGGAAGGTTTATAGCAGTTTTTTTTTTACGGCGTTTATCGTGGGGGTTCAATAATGATTTACTTTTATTCTACGGGTTGTTACGGACGCGGTGATACTATATATGTGGGGTTTGTGTTATGATTTAGACTTTTTTTTTAGTTATATGTCTCTTTATATGTTTTGGGGGTTTTGGGCATTTTTAGTGATTTATTACTTTATTTTTTTATTGAATAACATTTTTTTTTTTACTTTTTCACTTTTATACCATGGGACATGAAGAAGCAATCTTCTGATTGCTTCTTCATGATAATATTCTGCAATACTCATGTATTGCACAGTATTATCAGTGTCAGCCTATACACTTGCATAGGCTGGCACTGTGCCAGTAAGATGACGTCACAGACGCCATCTTACTGGCAATTCTTGCAGGTAACTCTGGGGTCCAGATCGGACCCCAGAGTTACTATAGCAACGATCGGCGCACCCCGAAAACGGTTCGGAGGGGCCGATCGTGGGGGAAAGACCCCCCAGATACATGTTAGATGCCGCGGTCGCGCTGACCGCGGCATTTAACGGGTTAAGCACCCGCGATCGGAGACAACTCCGATCGCGGGTGTTACACTGGGGTGCCGGCTATCAGTCACAGCCGGCACCCTGTCTTTCCCGATGCCGGTTCGGCTCAGATCTTGAGCCAAACCGGCATCAGCTCAGCGTCCGATATATCGGACGCTGAGCGCTAAGTCACTGAGCTCAGCGTCCGATATATCGGACGCTGAGCGGGAAGAGGTTAAATTCTTATGACATGCAGGTATATAGCAGGAAAACTGTCGCTCATAAACTTAAGGCATACAACAACAACATTACCATCGTCCATTTTACTGTAAATGTTACCATACTGTACCTTAAATTTTTATTTTATTAAATTCCATGCCATGTACTCAGAAGCGGGAAAAAATTCCAAATGCAATGAAAATGGTGAAAAAACGCATTTGCGCCATTTTCTTGTGGGCTTGGATATTACGTCTTTCACTGAGCGCCCCAAATGACATGTCTTCTTTATTCTTTGGGTCGGTACGATTAAGCGGATACCAAATTTGTATAGGTTTTATAATGTTTTCATACATTTACAAAAATGAAAACCTCCTGTATAAAAATAATTTTTTTGATTTTGCCAACTTCTGGCGCTAATAACTTTTATACACTTTGGTGTACGGAGCTGTGGGTGGTGTCATTTTTTGCGAAATTTGATAATATTTTCAATGATATCATTTTTAGGACTGTATGACCTTTTGATCACTTTTTATAGATTTTTTTATATTTTTCAAAATGGCAAAAAAGTGCCATTTTCGACTTTGGGCGCTATTTTCCGTTACGGGGTTAAACGCATTGAAAAACCGTTATAATATTTTGATAGATCGGGCATTTTTGGATGCGTTGATACCTGATGTGTTGATGATTTGTACTGTTTATTTATATTTATGTCAGTTCTAGGGAAAGGGGGGTGATTTGAAATTTTAGGTTTTTTTATTATAATTTTTTTTTTTTTACTATTTTTATTTTTACTATTTTTCAGACTCCCTAGGGTACTTTAACCCTAGGTTGTCTGATCGATCCTATCATATACTGCCATACTACTGTATGGCAGTGTATGGGGATTTTTCTCCTCATTCATTACAATGTGCTATCAGCAGCATTGCCGGCGGCGGTGAAAACCGGTAAGCCTTTGCTGCAATATGCAGACCAACCGGCTATGGAGAGGGCTTGGCCCGCAAGCCCTCTCCATGCACTGGGACCCGGCGCGCTCCGTACTAGTACGGCGCGCGTTGAAAAGGGGTTAATATCCCCTAACACAAATACCAGGCAAGTCTCCCTTTCTTTCAAGAAGATGAATAAATATTGAAAAGCAGGGGAGGAGAATGGGGGGTGGATTGTATACAAATTCTAATATATATTGATATATTTTACTGTGTAAGAACAAATCTTCCCTCTGTTTATTCTCCAGTTCTATAGAATCAATCCCATTGTGTACTTAAATACTTACCCCCCTAGTATATGTAGACAATATTGAATTATTTTGATCCATGATGTTGTTGAAAGATATTGTGCACACACAATTTTTTCAGTTTTCTTCCAATTGTGTTTTTAGTTAAATGAGCATGTACCAAACTTTAGGATAATGCTTTATTGCTTCAAAAACTGGGAATCTTTTTAACCTATCCCTCAAACGTCTTATGTTCCACATTGGCACACCTACTCTCATCCACTAATACTCAATAACCCCGAATATTTAAACTACATTATTCAATTTTTATAGAAAACCCTATCCCCAACATTGGCCCTCTGATAAATAATCTGGGGTTTATGCTGGTGGGAGATGAGGGAATGGCCAATCTATTGTATTTTACCTTCTCAACTTTTCTGTCCAGGGAAATTCCATAGGGAATTAAATGATGTTAAATCCTCTGAAAAAAACAAGTCAGCTGCTTTACCCCACCTCAAAACCACTAAAACGACAAATCACTGGGCCCAGATGGAAAACACCCCTGGGTACTAATGGAATTATGCAGACTAATAGACACACCCTTCTTAATATTTTAATACATAAAGATTCAATTAGGACAGGTTCAGTTTCAAAAGAAATCCTAGAGATGCTATCCTGGAGTATCTCACTGTACGTAACCTTAAAACACAGCATCGGCATTGGTTTGGAGGCTGTGGATGTTCTATATCTGGACTTTTTCAAGGCATTTGATATAGTGCTGCAGAAAAGGTTGGTACATAAAATGAGTTTGCTGTGATGGTCTGTGTATTGGGTAAGAAATTGGCTTAGTGATAGAAAATAGAGGGTTGTCATAAATGGCACATTCTCAAATTGGTTTGACTCTTCCAATGGGGTGCCACAGAAGTCCTTTTTGGGTCCCCTTTTTAATTTTTATTTCCATATTACTTTATAGAGCCTAGTATCATCTGCAAATTGTCAAACTCTACTGTGTATATTATATAGAATGGTATAGACAGATTTTCAATATTTGCAGATGATACTAAGCTCTGTTAAGTAATTAATACCAAGGCCAACAGTATAACATTACAGAGAGATTGGTGAAAGCTGGAGGATTGGGAGGAAAAATGGAGTTAGAGGTATTGGGTGAAATTACGGGATGTATCAGGAGAGGTATATATTCTCATAAGGGCATAATTTTGCCCTTCTAAAAATCACAGGTCACATCATGGAATACCGTGTACAGTTTTGGGCACCGATGTATACAAAGGACATAATAGAACTGGAATGAGTGCAAAGAGAACGCAAAGTTGAATTATTCTTACCGTTAATTCCTTTTCCATTAGTCCACCATGACGGCCCCACATGGAGGATGACCCTTGACCCTGCAGGGACAGGAAGCGGAGGGGTTAAAACACCCGCCCCTGCATCCACATACCAGTGGCTTCCAATAACGAACCTTGGCAGTGGATGCAACCCATTTATTATATGTTTCATTCACATACAACATAGGTATAAACATTCAAGTTATCAACAATATGACATAGGGTGGGAATATACATGGGCCGTCACGGGTAAGAATAATTCAACTTTTCCCCAGCGTCCCCCATGACGGCCCCACATGGAGGCATAACAAATAACTATCTTTTTAGGGGGGGGGCAACAGCCTGTAAAACCTTCCTACCGAAGGCTAACTCTCTAGAACTCTGTAAGTCTAGTCTGTAATGTTTTTCAAAAGTCATATGGTGGGACCCAGTAGCAGCCCTACAAATTTCCTCTATTGATGCTCCTCTCTTCTCTGCCCAGGACGTTGCCAAGGCCCAAGTTGAGTGAGCCTTAAACTTCCCTGGAGTTTCTAATTGTTGAGCTGATGATTGATTGAATCCATCTTGCAATTGATGCTTTGGAGGCTTTTTTGCCTTTATTTCTACCCCCAAATTGAAGATGGATATTGTAATCCTGACGCCAAGATTCAGTCTGTTTGAAGTATTGCAACAGAGCTCTTTTAACATCCAAGGAGTGCCAGGCCATCTCTTTTGGATTCTTCGGATCCTGGCAGAAAGAAGGCAAGATAATTTCCTGATTTCGATGAAAGTCAGTCGAGACCTTTGGGATAAAAGTTTTGTCTAGAGTTAATGTTATTCTGTCATTGGACACTTTTAAATAAGGCTCCCTAATGGAGAGGGCTTGTATTTCTCCCAATCGTCTAGCTGAGGTTATAGCCACTAAAAATGTTACTTTTAGGGTCAGATCTTTAATGCTAGCCGATTCTAGAGGTTCAAACGGGTGCCCAGTTACGTAGTTTAGGACTAAAGAGAGATGCCAGGTAGGAACTCTTTGTTTAAGTTGCGGTCTCAACCTGGAGGTGGCCTTAATGCATCTCTTAATCCATCTATGTTCTCCGAGAGGTGTATCGAAAAATGCCCCTAAAGCTGATATCTGTACCTTCAGTGTATTGGTTTTTAGTCCCTTTTTAAATCCTGCCTGTAGAAAATCCAGGACCTGAGAAATATTGGGAGATAATTGATTAGGGGTTGTTGTTCCACAAAAAGATACAAATCTTTTCCATATTTTGGAATATATTGCAAACGTTATTGGTTTACAACTTGCCTTAAGTGTAGAGATCACACTGTCTGACAAGCCTCTTGACCTCAACAGTCCCCATTCAGGATCCAAGCCAAAAGTCTCAAGCTCTGCGGGTCTGGATGGCATATTGGTCCCTGATGAAGAAGGTCCTTCCGACATGGAAGTAACATTGGTTCTGCTATTGCTAAATCTTTTAGAGTTGCAAACCAATTCTTCTTGGGCCAAAAGGGGACTATTACAATCACTTTTGCTCTGTCCATGATAATCTTTTGTATCATCTTGGGGATTAACGGCATTGGAGGAAAAGCATACATTAAGGGTGCGTCCCATTTGTGATTGAACGCATCCTTCTAACAGATCGAAACATCCCTTTGTAGCAAGAAGAAAATACCTGTTTTGGTGTTCTCTTTGGTAGCAAAGAGGACTAACACGGGAACTCCACATCTTTGTGGTATCAGGCCATAAACTTCTTGGTTTAGAGACCATTCGTGATGGTCTATCAACCTCCGACTCAGGAAGTCTGCTATTCCATTCTGACTCCCTTTTAAATGTATAGCTGTTAGGGATAAGAGATTGTTCTCTGCAACAGATACAGTAGGTCTTGACTCCTGGTGCCCCCTTGATGGCGGAGATAAGCTACTGTCGTCACATTGTCTGAGTAGATTTTGATGTGAGAGTTTTCCAGATATTGGGAAGCCCCCTTCAGTATTTCCCAGACCGCCTTCAATTCCCGATAGTTTGAGGACCGCTTCTGAGTCGTCAAAGGCCATTGCCCTTGAAGGTATCTTCCTTCCAGATATGCTCCCCATCCTGACAGGCTTGCATCCGTCTGAATGACCTCCACTGGCCAGGGACACCAGTGAACTCCCTTTTTTAGATGTTCTTCTTCCGTCCACCATACTAGGGATGACTTTATGGATGGAGGTAGCTTGAACTTTTGATCCAGGTGTAAGGGATCCTTGTCCCAGGATGACAGAATCCAACTCTGAAAGGTCCTCGTATGACTCTGGCACCACTGGACTGCTCCTATGCAGGCGGTTAGATGCCCCAACTCTTTCATTGCCTCTCTTATTGTGCAATACTGACATTGCAGGAATAATAACATTTTTTGAATCATGAGGCTCCTTTTCTCCTCTGGTAGGAAAGACATCTGGAGACTTGAGTTCAGTTGTGTACCTAGAAAGACACAAAGTCACTCTGTTGGGAGTCAGATTGGATTTCTCCCAATTGATGATCCATCCCAGTTGTTGTAGGGTTGAAATAGTCAGATTCCTGTGTAAGATCAATTCTTCTTCTGTATTCCCAATTATTAACAGGTCATCCAGATATGGAATGATCTTGACAATAGGCATCTTTCAGATCTATAGTACATAGGAATGCATGTCGAGGAATGAGATTGGTGGCTGAACTGATCTTTTCCAATTTGAATTTCCTGTAGAGGATGAACCTGTTTAGTGACTTTAGATTGAAGATAAGTCGGAAGGAGCCATTGGGTTTTTTAAATAAGAAATAGAGGGCAGTTATGTCCGGTCAATGCTGTATTCCTTGGTACCGGCACCACAACCCCCATATCTTGTAGTTTCATGACCTCCTGCCATAACTGAAGAGAAAGGGACTGAGTTTGTAGATTCATCACTACAATCTTCTTGGGAGGAAGGGCTTTTAGCTCCAACTTGTAGTCATTCTCCAACAGATTCAGAACCCAGGGATTCGATGTTATTTGTGCCCACTGTTGGTAGAATCCTAGGAGTCTTCCCCCCACTCTGGCGTCATTGCTTCCTGAACGGTTGAGTTGTATTGCTGGAGCTGAGGAGAAATCCTCTTCCTTTTCCTTCCTTGGAATAGCTCCATCTTCCTTGCTTGCCTTTTCCTTTGTAAGGAAATTTCCTTTCTCTTAGGTCATGAAAGGGTTGTTTCTTTGGAATAGCCTTTGTTTCTGGAAATCCTTTTTTTCCTGTCTGCAGCCTTTTCTAGAATAGCATCTAGTTCCGGTCCGAAAACATTCTCCCTGGAACGGAATGCCACACAATTTGGATTTGGAACGAAAGTCCCCACTCCATTGTCTCAGCCACAACGTACGTCTGGTTGAATTTGAAAGAGCGCCCTCTTTCGCGCTAAACCTTACTCCTTCTGCTGATGCATCGGCTATAAACGCTGTTGAAGATTTTAAAGTTGGTATCGTATCTAAGAGGACTTCTCTTGGGGTTCCACTTCTAATATGGTTTTCCAATTCTGACAACCAGAAGAACATTGTACGGGCTACAGATGTTGTTGCTATAATTGGCTTTAAGGTTCAACGTACTAGACTCCCAGGTTTTCTTCAAAAGGCTGTCTGCTTTTCTATCTAACGGATCCTTCAACTGTATTGCATCTTCAAACGGGAGGTCCGTCTTCTTTGCAATCTTTGTTACCTGTATGTATACCTTAGGAGGGTTATCCCATAGGCGAGAATCCTGCTCATCAAATATTAAAATTATCAAATAAAAGATTAATACTAAGATTAACGGTTTTAGGGTTTAGTTAACAGGAAATACCCTCCTTTTTGCTTTTAGAATGCCAAAAAGCTCATCCTCAATTTTAAGTGCATCTTGTACAGCTTTTAGAAGAGCATCCAAATCGTCAGACACAAACATATATTTTGACTCCATTTTAGATGCTGAGGAAGAGGGAGGTGGTTCCATTTCAAATAGCTCCATATTTGATGTGGAAGCTTGTTCTGCCTCAGATTCCGATTCTGATAGTGATTCTATCACTCTGGGTCTCTTGCAAGGTGGCTGTAATTGTGGGATTAATGCGGAAATGGATGAAGATACTGACGTCTGAATTTCACTCTTTATGAATCCCCTCATTTCATCCATAAATGACGTTCTTTCTTCTCGCATTAACCCATCAATACATTCTTTGCAGATTGTTTTTTTGTAATTGGGTGGTAGTTTATTATAACACATATTACATCTTTTAGAGGATGTTTTCTGCCTCTCCACCTCTTTAGTTTTCTCCTTGTCCTTAGGATCCTGCTAAAGAGATGGAGCCAGGAATTTAAAGAAACTCTCGGTAAGGGATAATCCCCCCAGATATCCCCGAACCCACTCACAGGAGTTATAGGCGGGGGTTCTGGTAGTGTTACATCCATAATCAGGGATTCCATGCCTTCAATCTAAACAGAGTATCATGCATTTAGATAAATTCAAACCATAACATGTACTACAAGAAGACAAATCCTGACCTTATACAGAATTTTGTCGTAATAGCCTGCACCTGCATAAACAGAATAAGGCATTTAGACATTGTACAGTAACATTAAGGGTATAGCCCTGAGCAAGGTACCTTACACCCACTGGGTTAGGAGTGTCACGACCGAGTCACCGCTGATGTAATCCTTTAGACCTCAGAGCAGCGTGCACCTCAATTAGCGCTAACATCACGAGTAGAAATCCTGTAGATCTCTGATTAGCGTGCACCATTTTTAAATCTTGGCGCCCTGCGCCAGTCTTCGTAGGCCCGATACGTCACTTCCGGTGTCAAGCGGTCCACCGGAAGTTGTCACTGAGCTCCCGGCATGGGGCCGGGACCACCAAGATGGATGGCGGCGCCGGGTGTCTTTGGCTTCCCGGAGCCACAGGCAGAGCCGGCTGGAGACTGCGTGGGACCAGGAAGAGGAGGCCCGGCGCTGATTGCGATCCCCAGTCTCTTCGGATAAGGGTAAGACCCGCTCCTTAAATGAACTCACCCATACAGTCCCACATGGAGGAGACCGGAGGAGTACTCTCCACTCCCTGCCGGTTTAGGGACAGGAAGCCACTGGTATGTGGATGCAGGAGGGGGGGGGGGGGGTGTTTTAACCTCTCTGCTTCCTGTCCCCGCAGGGTCAAGGGTCATCCTCCATGTGGGGCCGTCATGGGGGACGCTAGGGGAAAAGGAGAATTATTATCACCGTTAATTCGGTTTCCATTAGTCCAATGACGGCCCCAACTGGAGATGTACCAGATAACACGTATTTCTAGGGGGGGGACAACTACCTGCAGAACTTTCCTACCGAAGGCCTCCCTAGCGTTTTGGACATCTAACCTATAGTGTCTAGCGAAGGTTAACTGACTAGACCAGGTAGCTGCTTTGAAGATGTCTACTAGAGAGGCCCCACGTTTTTCAGCCCATGACTCTGCCACCCCCCTGGTTGAGTGTGCCCTCACAGTCCCCGGAATGTCCATATTCTCGGCATCGTATGCCTCTTTAATGGTAGTTCGGATCCATCGGGCAATAGATGCCTTGGAAGCTCTTTTCCCATTGTTCTTCCCAGTGTACTGCAGAAGGATGTTGTCGTCCTTTCTCCAAGGTTTAGAAATGTCCAGGTAATGGAGAAGACATCTCCTCACATCCAGAGTATGCTATGCTGACTCCTTACTGTTATTTGGGTTCTGGCAAAAGGAAGGTAACACAATTTCTTGATTATGATGAAAACTGGAAGACACCTTGGGTGTGAAGGTTTTATCTAGAGTTAGAATTACTCTGTATTCCAGAATTCTAAGATAGGGCTCTCTGAGGGCGAGAGCCTGAATCTCCCCTAACCGTCTAGCTGAGGTTATGGCTATAAGGAAGGTTAGTTTGAGGGTCAGTTCCCTAAGGTTAACACTCTCTAAAGGTTCAAATGGAGGCCCCATCAGATGATTCAACACACAGAGACAGATCCCAGTTTGGGATGTTTTGTCTCAAGCGAGGTCTTACCCTAAAGGTAGCTTTTACGAACCTCTGGATCCACTTGTGCTCAGCCAGAGAGGTATCAAAGAAAGCACTAAGGGCAGACACTTGGACCTTGAGTGAACTTGTCTTCAGTCCTTTATCAAATCCCGCTTGCAGGAAATCCAGTATCTGTTGGATATTAGGGGACAACTGATTAGGAGCCACAATGGATACAAATTTCATCCATATTCTGGAATAAATTCTGTGAGTGACCCCCTTGCGACTGGCTTTCATCGTAGAGATTACCTTGTCTGATAGTCCCTGGGCTATTAGTATTTTCCTTTCAGGATCCACACAGAGAGCCGGAGGGCCTGCAGATTGGGATGAAGTACTGGACCCTGGAACAGGAGATCGGGACGAGGTGGTAGCAGAAATGGATCTGCCAGGGCCATCTTCTTTAGCCAGGGAAACCAGTTCCTCTTTGGCACCAAGGAACAACAAGGTTAATTTCCGCCTGGTCTTCCCGGATCTTTTTAATAATTTAGGTCACAAGAGGTATTGGGGGAAAAGCATACAGTAACGGCCCGCTCCAAGACTGGCTGAATGCATCTCTTTGGCTGAAGGGAACTGTGGGTTCCAGAGAGAAGAAAGACTGGAGCTTCACGTTCTTGCTGGAGGCAATCAGGTCTATTGACGGTAGACCTTTTTACTAGCTGATGGCTGATGTTCTCATTCAGACACCACTCGTTCTGATTGATTTTTCTCCGACTGAGGTAGTCTGCCGCCTGATTTTCTTCTCCCTTTAGGTGAATGGAGGAGAGGGAGCGAAGATTGTCCTCTGCCCAGGTAAAGATCTTGCTTGAGAGCTCTAGGAGATCTGGATTTTTGGTTCCCCCTTGGTGGCATAGGTATGTTTCCCCTTCAGAATTTGTGAGCTGGCTTTTAAGGTTTCCAGCACCGCTCTCAGTTCCCAATAATTTGAGGAACAGGATTTTACAGAATTTGGCCACAGTCCCTGAACAGGATGACCTGCAACGATCGCTCCCCATCCCTACTGACTTGCGTCTGTCTGTATAGCTTTAATTGGCCAGGGATGCCAGGGTATTACTTTCCTCAGATTTGCCGGATATGACCACCAATCCATGGACCGTGAGACTAAAAGGGGAATTTCCACCTTCTGGTTTAGATGACGGCAGAGGTTGCACTAACATTTTTCCATAAGGGTAATAATACTCCTCTCACCATTTTTGAGGAGTAATCTCAGCCGAGGAAGAGTATGAAATTTTCAGTAATACAAATATATAACTCCTGGATGTATATAGTGTTAATAGACTTTTGTTCCATATGACTATGTTTTTACCCTGTACTGTCTTATTTTATTTGTATATGTCCCCTATGATTTGTAAAGCACTACGGAATATGATGGTGCTATATAAATAAAGATTATTATTATTATAGATGTCTATTTATAGAAGAAAATTTGTTACAGCCCCTGTTTTTGTAGCTTCTTGGGACAATTATAGTACTATTTGGGGCCGACGCTGACCCCCAACCACCCACAGAGTTGCCCAAGGCTGACGCTGTGCCCCAGACCCCACCCACAGAGAGGGCCAGAGCTGACACTCGCCCAAGACACCTCCACCCATAAAGTGGGCTAGAGCTGACGCTGGCCCCAGACCCCCACCACCACCCACAGAGAGGGCCAGGGCTGATGTTGAGCCCCAGACCCCTACCATCACCCACAAAGCGGGCCAGAGCTGACGCAGGCCCAAGAAACCTCCACCCACAGAGCGGGCCAGGGCTGACGCTGGCCCCAGACCCCCACCACCACCCAAAGAGCGGCCCTGCGCTCACACTGAGCCCCAGACCCCACCCACAGAGAGGGCCAGAGCCGACGCCGGCCCAAGACCCCACCACCCACAAAGTGGGCTGGGGCTCACGCTGGCCCCAGACCCCCACCCACCGAGCAGGCCAGGGCTGACGCTGACACTCTACCCCCAGGACCCCCTCCCCCATAGACCTGGCTGATGCCTGACACCGCTAAACTTATTTAATTTTTTTTGGGGGGGGTTGGGGGCATAACGCTTTTTTTAAACTGTTTAATTTTTACTTTTAATGTCATTTTTTTGGTTTTTTTAATTAAATTTTTTTTTTACAAGGTCGCATGTGTTCCCTGCTAAACTTATATATAGATCACAGATAACAGTGACCTAATGGTAACAGTCTACTGTATCACTGTTATCAGTGATCTGTTTACAGAGTTATGCAGGGAGGATGCATATAGCACCTTTCCTGCAGCCTCTCACTGTATACAGGGGCTGCTCTGGCTACAAGATTGGTCTGTCACATAGACAGCCCAATCTTGTTCATAGCTCTGTGTGCACGGTCGCACACGGCCATGGGGGGGGGGGGGGCGGAGCTACTCACTGCTTCAGCCCGCGGCCGATGTAGAACGTCATGTGACCTGTGCTCCGGTCACATGACTTTCCATCGGAGCCGCAAGATAGCTCGGCAGGAGAGGAGGGATGGCACTATATTGTGGGTTTTGCCGAGTGTTGCGGGCGTGAGCTTTGATCCTGGGCAGCAAGCGCCGGCAGCCAAGCACCCAGCCGGCAGATAACCACCAAGCGTATGCTAGGTAATGTAGGAAGAGATCAAATGCAAATACGTACAATACCCCTATGTTAAAAATACATCAATGGTAAATTAACTGGTAAAGATGGAGGCAGAGTGGAGAGGGAGGGAGGGCGGAGTGGCGGTGAAAGAACCCCACACGTTACATCACATATCCGTTTATCACAGGGGTAATAAAAGCAATAAAGTGCTGCCCCGCTTATGTAGCAGCAAAAAATGATTTGGTAGCAGGTGAGAAAGGAATGCAAGGTAATGCATGCGCAGTGTTGATCAGTAGTGAGCACATGCTACGCCGAAGAGCGCCATAGTGCATGCATCAAAAGAAGTCAGTCCGATACACACAAGAAAACTCCTATGGCGAGATCTAATAGTATGCACTTGCAACCATGGTAATATGCTCATGCGCCCATAATACAATAATGATCCTAATACTTAGGAACCAAGCTTGCAACCCCAACTCGGCTCAAGAATAAAATGGATGTAAGAAGGTAGATAACAGTGACATTAGTGAAATTACATAGTAAATGACTAAAGATGCACAAAATGCCACTAGAAGACCTAATAGCGAAGCTGGTTAAACAATTAATAACATTGAAAATTGTCCATTATACAGTATTAACACATAGGTAATTAAAATAAGAAAATAAATAGTACAAAAATGTATAAGTATAAGGTATAAAGCATTGTGAATGTCACAGAAGTGGGACAGAACAACAATAAGTGAAAAATGGGTGTCAAATCCTGAGAATGTTCATTGAAGTCATGTACTCTTATATAATGTCTACATCTAATTGTAAAAATTGGCCTACTGGAATGCCACCTTGAATATGCTGTGGATGGAAGCATTTATAATGAAGTAGAAGGTGGTAACAACTTTTTCATTTTCCATAAAGATCCTCAGGTCCAGAAACTCTGCTGAAACCTTTGAAAAATGGGAAGTGAGGCAAATGTGCCATAGGTTAGTGTTTAGTTGTTCAATAAACTGTTGACATGCATGGTGGGAAATGGGGCAAATAGTCTTCAGAGAGACTAGTTGTCTGGCACAAGATCACATCCAGGCAGGTTGTCCAAATAAAAGTCCAAAGATTTATTTAACATAGTCCAACTACAAGCTTTCTTCAGCATAAAACAAAAATATAATGTCCTTAGTTTCAGGGCAGCAGTGCAAAAGGAATAGTCCAACAATGGCTCTCACCCAGCTTTTCTGGCTTTTCCTCCCACTGTGTTGCTCAGGAACTGCAATTGGTCTTCCATTTAGAACAGCACCCAGCAACTCTTGCCTCTGTCCATTTGCTCCTCAACAATCTGAAAACCCACACCTGCAGCTAAAGGGTCAGGTATGTAACACAGGTAATGGAGTATGGAGAGGAGCCATCAAGGCAGGAACCCCAACATCTAAACCCTGGATCTAAAGTCCAGTTAAAAAACCATGACCCCTAAAACATTGAGACCAGAAACCTTAAAGGGACATACTGCTCATCTATCACTCTACCAAGTGATGGTTTACAGAATCTAGAGGTCCAGTCCAGAAAAGGAGTATGTCATCGATAAATTGAGGTATAGAAAGTGGCAAGAAAGGACAGGGAGAAAGCACTAATAGTGTGACATCTTAGGGGGTAACAAATGGACATAAAGCTGTAGATTGTGCTCACCGTTTTAGGTTGTGCTGCAGATAGGCACAACACTATTGTAGGCTTTGTGGTGATAATTTTTGTCTGGTGCTGCCTCCAGAGGATAATCTCCTAAATGGAGTTGCCAAACTCTATAGGATGTGGTGAAAGTGGTCTATTGTTGGGGTCCAAAATAATAAACAAACGGTAATAAAGATTTGTAGATATACATACACACATATTGGACCATAATTTCATATAAGAGTACATATAGAGAGACTCAACCAGTGTCCTCATCAGTTTACAGAACGTGACCTGGGAACCCACCTACTGGTGGGTTACTTTAGATGTGTCTGACCTGTATTTAAATATCCCGCAACAAGAGGGCATTTATAGGATTAACCAGCACCTAGAAAGAGGTGGACTAATGCCTAAGAAACAAAGAATTTTTATCCTTGAAGCAAAACGCTTCATACTTAAACATAATGTTTTTAACTTTTAAAACAAAACCTACAGACAGACGAGGAGCACGGCGATAGGTACCAAATTCGCCCCAAGTTTCGCAAATATGTACATAGGCGAATTCGAAACTGAATATATCTCCAATAATCCCAAATGATCCAACAATATCATCTATTACAAGAGGTACCTCGATGATTTGCTGCTGATCTGAAGGGTACAGAGGATGACATTCTGTACTTTGTAACTTCCATCAACCAGAACAACTGGGGTCTGGCCTTCACGCAATCTATCAATCTATCTCCAAAACAGAAATCAAAATTTTTGGATCTGCACCTACAGATAAAAAACAACAAAATATGTTCTGAGACCTTCTTTAAGAAGGTCGACCGTAATAGCTTTCTCCATTTCAAGAGCGCACACCACTACAAGTGGCGTATAAACATTCCCTTCAGTCAATTCAGACGTATCCGTAAGAACTGTTCTAAAACTGAATCTTTTCAAACACAAAGCAAGATTTCAATATACAGATTTCGAGATAAGAAATTTCCTCCAAAAATTATCTCTTCAGCCTACAAAAGGGCCAGACTTCTGTCTCAAAAAGACTGTCTTATTCCAAAAGAAAAGTCATCATCTAATCAGGGACAAAAAACATGTAGACTAAATTTTATCACTACCTATAACGATAACCACCCTCGTTTAGAGGAAATTTTAGAAAGGCATTGGCCTATTTTACTAGGTGACCCCTATCTGAGACCACAACTCCCTAATAAACCATTCATGAGTTACAGGAGATCCCAAACCCTAAAAAATTTACTTGCACCTAGCAGACTTCGTACTGTGGACAAAACACTCGTTACCAATAATTTTCTCCCCAAAACCGTGGGGAGCTATAGACATGGACAATCCAGCTGTAAATGCTGTAATACCATCAGCCATAGAGTGAAACAATTCAAAAGTAATACAACAGGTGAATAATTTGTTATCAAGTCTTTTTTGAATTGCACCTCCACCTTTGTGATCTACTTACTTGAATGCAGTGATCTACTTACTTGGTGCAGATTACAGTATATAGGCCGCACAATCCAACACCAGGATCAACAAACATCAAAGCAACGTAACTAATGGTTTCACAAAACACAGTGTTTCTAGACACAGTCATATCTAGCATCAGGGTGATTTTGCAGGTTTTACAATCACCCCCATTGAACAAATTCCAGTAGGAAATAGCATATAACAAATTGTGTCAAAGGGAGATGTTTTGGATATATAAACTGAACTGCCGGGCTCCCAGTGGGTTAAACGAGACCCTTGAGAATAACTTCCAAATTCAAAAGAGGACCCAAATACCTTGATCATGTGCCATACCCCCGAATTCTTAACACTTCTTTCTAAGTCGTCTTTATGCTATAAATTATGCTACATCAAAAAAAAAAAACACATGGTTCAAATGAAACTAGTACACTGACAAATAAAGAGATAGAGAAAAAAAAAGCCGCAAGCCACTCCCTGTGCTAACAGAATATAAGCTAGGCTTCCCCACCAAACACCGATGCCCAAGGAGGAAGCCACACTTTCCTCGGCATCTGTTAAGTGGCCCACCACAGCACCCATAGTAAATTTGAAGTGCTCCAACTATCAATCCATGTATTTATATTTTTATTTTTAGATCTTTTTTATCTTTGATATCCTATTATGTGTAAGTAACTAACCTTGTCCTTAATTATCATCTCATGTACTCTTATATGAAATTATGGTCCAATATGCGTGTATGTATATCTACAATCTTTATTACCGTTTGTTTATTATTTGTACGATTTAAGAACGTATCTGTACAACCAATACTTACCATGTTTTTTATCTGTTTGTTTTTTACTTACATGTATTTTTTTCATTTACTTATTTATATACTTGTCTTGCCCCATTGGGTTAAAACTCCTCTTTATTCTGTCAGTCTTTTGTTCACTTGAGAAAGGGGTAGAACACCCCTAAACGAGTTGTGTTTTAAAGTCCTTGAATAAAAAATTTTAGTTTGCTCACCTCTGTTTGCGCCATCCTTTTGGACCCCAACAATAGACCACATTGATAATTTGAGGCCAACCAATCACATTTTGTTGGAAAAGTGATGAGAGATAGATGTGCAACTCCTCCCACCAACATAAAAACAGGTTGGCGTAAGAGGGTGCACATCTAGCCCCCATCACAGTTCCAGAAACCTGTCTGAAGTAGGTGTGATCGAAAATGAAATGATTCTGTTTAGGAACAAATAGTAGTAGATCCAACAGGAAAGAGTCATGCATACGGTTGCCCGTAATATTGGTGTTAAGAAAATATATAAAAAATACAAATTATATTCAAATAACATCTGCTAAGTCATTTTAGTGACAACCCCCCATTGTCCAGGAAAACTTTTGATAAATTGCCTCCCCAAAGGAATCCATTATAGCTGTATATAGCTGTATATAATGTCTTATATTGTCTTTCATGCTAACAGCAACTCTCCGACCACATCAGTTAGATGCAGGATGCCTGCCACCCAGCTCACACCGGTGTGCTGTGCTAATTGGTTCCCAGGTCCAATTTTGTATTGTGCCTTCCACCATCAACTCTCAGGCTGATGTAGGATCCAATGAAGGGAGATGAGAGACATGAGTAATTGGCATGCTACATTGGGATCCCAGATTCATGCTTCAATGTGACATCATCTGCCAGGGTGCAGATTCCGCTGCTCACTTCTTACTTGCATTCCACCTGGCCAAAGATTTTTGTTGTATTTAGTATACATATATAGATGTAGATGCTTTTAAAGTTAAACCTTTGCCTTGTTGAAAGAAGGTAAATTGCTCAACTGCCCGACTCCTATAGGCAGGTGTGACTTAAATCAGATATAAAGATTTTATCTAAGGTAATGGCTATTGGTTTGGTCCAATGGTAGGTTCAGGATCAGAATTCATCCCATCTAATTCAACAGTGATTAATTTCAGAAGGCTTTTTCTAAATCTAACAAAGAATCTAGATGAGGCTGCAGATGACTCCTTAGATGCCACTAAAGCCTTTGATAGTGTGGAGTGGGACTATATGTGGGCTGTGCTGGAGAAAGTGGGGTTACAACTTTATGAGATCGGTCTGCTTGCTCCATCGGGCGGCGGTAGCCAGAGTGAGGGCAAACCGAGCCATTTCAGGGCAGTTCTCTTTACAGTGGGGCACACAACAAGAGTGCCCCTTGTCTCTTCTTCTGTTTGTTTAGTTACAGGCAACCGGGTCCAATCAGAAGCCGGCAGCCTCGGGTCATTTGCCGGAACCCGCCACGCAGTGAGGGACACGGCCGCCACGCAGTGAGGGACACGGCCGCCACGCAGTGAGGGACACGGCCGCCACGCAGTGAGGGACACGGCCGCCACGCAGTGAGGGACACGGCCGCCACGCAGTGAGGGACACGGCCGCCACGCAGTGAGGGACACGGCCGCCACGCAGTGAGGGACACGGCCGCCACGCAGTGAGGGACACGGCCGCCACGCAGTGAGGGACACGGCCGCCACGCAGTGAGGGACACGGCCGCCACGCAGTGAGGGACACGGCCGCCACGCAGTGAGGGACACGGCCGCCACTCAGTGAGGGACACGGCCGCCACACAGTGAGGGACACGGCCGCCACACAGTGAGGGACACGGCCGCCACACAGTGAGGAACAGTTCCTTTCTTCCTCCCAGAGTTCTCTGCCCCATGTAACACGTTGTGCTTGCTGCCATTTTGCTAATAAAAAGGGGGGGGGGAAATCACTGTACACTTCGGATTCGTGCAGAATTGAAATTCAGAAATGAATTTATAATCATTAGAATTGATTCGCCTATGTCTAGTGGTGGCAGTGGATTGGCTGGGTGCAGAACGCATGGAGTAAATTTAGCATTTAGACATCATTTTGTGGAAGTGGGTGGAGCTTAAGCGCTAAATTCTGGGACTCCATACAGTAGGCACACCCCGTGCAGGGTTCGTGACAATGTATATGACTAAGTGTATATGAGTTTGTATTTGTGTATATGACTGGGATGGTATGAGCATGTATTGGAGTATATGACTGTGTGTATATGACCATGTATTGGTGGATATGGCAGTGTATATTAGCATGTATTGGTGTATATGACTATGAATGTCACTTTTCACCTCAGGAGCTGAGTGTATGGACGGCTTCACACTGTCACAGTTCAGACCAGTCTTCTGATACGCAACAGAGCTGACACTGTACAGTGTCTGTTCTGCTATTTAGCAGGGAAGCAGGACCCCTATGCATTATATCATCAAAACATATATCATTTATGGTGCTCCAAGTCTCATCCACAGAAGTGGGTACAGTCATTGAAGCAGAACCCTTCCATGGTTCGAACTTGGATAGTGTGAAGGCCCAAGGCTCCTTAGGCTCCTTAAGAGGCACTAGGTCTTATTTTCAGGTGAAGTCTTATATTCCCATGAACAAGAATTCACATTAATATACTGTAGTTATGACATTGCATACATAAGGATAATCATCTGAATAGAGTCTTGAGACTCTATTTCCATGTGCAACAATCTTCGGCATATTAACAATATCAGTATTTATTAACAAAAAGCAACATTAACTTCTTGAACATTCTTATAACCCTCCAAACTCTAAATTTTAAGATGAAGGTCTTGTGGCTTCATTTATATTGGAATCATTAGCTCCACTCTCTCATGTTAAGCAATAGCACTTTCCTTAAATGACCCCTTCTTGTCCAGGTAGCTGCTTGTGTGGCAATTGCAATGCGGTTATCAGTGATTTTATCCCATGAATTCTCCACCCATGTTATTACCCTGCATAATATATAAATGGTCTACTAATGTATGCAATAGTGGAGGCAGTCTCAGTGACTGCCGCAAGGCCTTATTTTAAGGGGAAGCTGGGGTTGTTTGGGGTTTTCTTTATAAACCGATAAAAATCTTTAATTGTCGTAAAATATTTTTAATTCCTTGCCATTATAAGATATGCACTGTACATGAATTTGACATACTGAAACAATAATTATGCCATATTTCTATCAAAGATATTGCTTTTTAAAATTTTAAAACTAATTCAATTATAATATGGTGAAGTTCATATTCATAAGTTGAAAACCATGGCAATATTCTAGTTATTAAATTATTATTAATCAAAGTAACTCCTACCTGTGTAACATAATGCTCTCTTCATCTTGTTGCATCCATCATCATTCCACTTTCCTGAATCTTTGGGACGTTTAATGTATATCTCAACACAATCTTCTTTATGTCTTCTATTATTTGGTTCTCCAGCTCCCCAGTTTTTTGCATCATCTGTAAGAGTCTTGTTAGTTCCAACCCAGGTCCATGTATTGTTGATTTTCCTTATTCCTATCCAATAATAAGTTGGGTTATATGGGACACTTGTTTCCAGGTATTCAATTTCTTTTTTATTTTGAATGGCCACAAGGTCAGTATATTTGCTCTGACAATACATTCGAGCTTGCTCATATGGCATGTTTTCTTCTGAATGGTGATATGTCCAGGAATTAACTGTAGAAAACATCAATGTGCCTGGAAGACATGATTAATAATAACCATAAGATTCAATAACTATGATATAGAAGTATAAAAATTCTCAAACAAAGGACTTCGGCATCATTAGAAACATACTACTGGCACCTGATGCACTGTATTGTGCCTAAAGGGGTTTGCTCTTCCAGCATCATCCAGTATTATCTTTAAAGTGTGCAATTTGCAGTTCCTGTATCATCCATATCATCCAGCAATATCTTAAATGCACATTTTCAGTACGGTGTTAAGTTAAATATCAGTCTCAGACCTATTTGCGTCAATGTTGCCTTACAGAACTAGCCTTTGTAGTATTTGCATCAGCATTACTTTACACTACCAATTTTAGAAATATTTGCATCAGTGTTCCCTCACAATACCAGGCTTAGAAGTATTTAAAGTGTTAACTTACACTACCAGTCTTGGAACTATGAATCCAAAGAGATAGGAAGAGGTTATAAATACAAATACCTCCTGACGAAGCATCAGCGAAACGCGCGTTGGGGTGTAGTTCATTGGTCTCCTGGGATCCCCCATCGAACCTATCACCATGCTTACGGGTAAGGACTAATTGATTTTTTGTACAGTGGAGCCGGAAGGTACCTCCGGTCCCCACTTCACATAGGACTGCATTGAGGATATATTCCTCTGTTTACGTTCTCATTTGCATTATTTATTATATATCACACTTCCTAGTCTGTATTACTACTATTTACTTAACTTTAGCTTCTGGGGTTTCTGTAGGGCGCTTATGTTTTCCGTGGTTGCCCCAATTTCCATCAGGGGCTATTTGTTTACCCCTATTTCTCTCCCTATTATGTGGTATTTTGCATTTTGTGTATTATTATTCTAATAAAATATATTATGAATTTTATTTTTTGATGGCTTTTTTCGGATCTCTTTTGAGTTGTAGATCAGATATTGGTTGAGAGTTGTAGTGATATACTATCAAACTGGGCTCCCCCTTCTTTTTGGTTTTTATAAATACAAATAAATCTGAAAATTGGATGATCCCATTTTGAAAATGGCAAAAATGTTATTCCTAACTACTACATTTCTACTACAATCCTAGATTGTATGAATCTATATCATCGATATAAAATCAATAAAAAGTATATAACTTTCTTTAAATCAGCTAGTGTAGCTCTATGATCTCTACTCCAAACCCTGCAGTTTTCACCACCTTTAAAGGTCCTCATAGCTTAGTGTGCACGTGTGTGACATGATTAAGGGTCAGAGGCAATGGATCTGAAATGCACATGGTTGCTTGTATACACTGCATGTAGATCTCTAGCAATATCTTTGGTTGTGTTACTGCTATAAATAAATGTGTATTTGCTGGCAATATACTAACCCAGAAGAAGCCTATGCACAAAGGCGATAAGCATTGGGACTTCGTTCCCCTCTCCCGCTACATGATTGGTTAGGACAGTGATGGTGAACCTATGGCACGGGTGCCAGAGGTGGCACTCTGAGACCTTTTTGTGGGCACCCAGGCTGTCACTTCAGGACAAAGTTCACCAGACAGGACTTGAATCTTCCTGCAGTCTTAGACAATTGAGATGCAGGTCTCAGCACACTTTTAAGGTAATGTATCCTTGACTGATTGGAACTGCAAGAGGTGTAAGAAGGTGTGAACAGGTCCAGAATATTTTTGGAGGTCCTACTGCTGGCCCGACGATTCTTCCTGTACAGAGAGACCCTGGAGAGAAGCTACAATGATATCTGAATTTACCCTTCTGCTTTCAACTGTATTGGTGTCCTCTGGGGGCCGATACGATTGAATGTCGTGGAACAGCAGAGAGCAATAAGTTACTGTTTAAATTGTTATGTTGGCACTTGATGGTAAATAAGTAGGTTTTGGTTGTAGTTTTGGCACCCGGTCTCTAAAAGGTTCGCCATCACTGGGTTAGGAGGTGTATATATACATCTAGGAACACCACCCTGTATGTTTTTGGTGTATATTAGGTTAACATCCATTATATGCCCATTGTGATTTTTTTTTTTTTACTTTAGGATGATTTTCCTCTTATGCATCTTTCCTCAGTATTATATCATTACATATTTTGGGCTATTCATGTAACTATTGTTCCTCCTTTTTATCTTATTATCTACTAATAATGCTATGTTATCTCTTGTTTGTGCTTTTTAATTGTTTTTATGAATCTGTATATAAAAAATAAAAATATATTTGTACATGCCAAATAAACATCATTTTGTTATCTCTTGTTTGTGCTTTTTAATTGTTTTTATGAATCTGTATATAAAAAATAAAAATATATTTGTACATGCCAAATAAACATCATTTTCTTTTGCTATTATTGTTTTATTGGGATGCTCTGAACAGTTATCTATGCAATACTATTTACTCTATATGGATTGTATAACAGTGGTTCTTTCTGCCGTGTTTCTGAATCTCAATTTTCAATTTCAATAAAGCCATTTCAATTTAAATGTAGAGACCATGGATCAATTTGAAAAAGAGATCATTAGAGGTAAGAAAGAGAAATTCTCCAGAGAAAAAAAAGATTATGATAAAAGGCAGAGTCTATAAATGGAATCACAAAAGAGATGGTTCTGCCATCAAAATCATGCAGGAACTATGGTTGTGGAAACTGCCCAGGGTCGGACTGGCCCACCGGAGGGCCGGTGGATCCTCTGGTGGGCCCCCATACCCATCTGAGGCACCTGCTTGCCGGGTCGGATTGGCCTATAGTGGGCCCCCGTTATGCCCGCTACTACAGGGGCCTCCATCACCACCTGAGGCCCCTGCCAGTGCGTGACAGCACTGGTACTCGATACGGCCATAAGCGGCCACTCGAGTACCGTCTTTAATGTAATGCACACATTGTGTGTGCGACGTGGCCAGGTTTTTTTTTTGCCGGCATGCGTCGCACTGTGACCCCTGATGCGCAGCAGCGTGGGGATGTACTCACGCTGCCGTGCGTCTTGTTGTTCCTGTCGGTCGCGCTGCAGCTGGAAGAAGACGACGTGGGAGCTCTGCTAAAGGTGAGTGAATTTTATTATTTTCAACTATTGCAGAAATATATACATATAATAAAGTGGCCCCTAGAAGATTATATATAAAAATGGTCACTAGAGGACTATAAGTAATAAGGGTGAGAGGTACAGGATAGGAGTAGTAGTAGTGCGCCCATATATACAGGAAAGGAGTAGAAGTACTGAGCTGTACCCATAAATACAGGATAGGAGTAGTAGTAGTGAGCCCATATATACAGGAAAGGAGTAGTAGTACTGTGCTGTGCAAATATATACAGGATAGGAGGAGTAGTACTGAGCTGTACCCATATATACAGGATAGGAATTGTAGTACTGTGCTGTGTCCATATATACAGGGTAGGAGTAGTAGTACTGTGCTGTGTCCATATATACAAGGTAGGAGTAGTAGTACTGTGCTGTGTCCATATATACAGGGTAGGAGTAGTAGTACTGTGATGTGCCAAAGTACACAGGGTAGGAGTAGTAGTACTGTGCTGTGTCCATATATATACAGGGTAGGAGTAAATGCTTGTGCAGCGCTGCGTAATCTGTGTGCGCTATATAAATAAAGAATTATTATTATTATTAGTGTGCCCATATATACAGGATAAGAGGAGTAGTACTGTGATGTGTAGGAGTAGTAGTACTGTGATGTGCCCATATATACAGGATAGGAGAAGTAGTACTGTGCTGTGTCCATATATACAGTATAGGAGTAGTAGTAGTGTGCTGTGCCCATATATACAGGATAGGAGTAGTAGTACTGTGATGTGCCCATATGTACAGGATAGGAGTAGTAGTACTGTGTTGTGTCCATATATACAGGATAGGAGTAGTAGTACTGTGTTGTGTCCATATATACAGGATAGGAGTAGTAGTACTGTGCTGTGTCCATATATGCAGGATAGGAGTAGTAGTACTGTGCTGCGTCCATATATACAGGGTAGGAGTAGTAGTACTGTGCTGTCTCCATATATACAGGGTAGGAGTAGTAGCACTTTGCTGTGCCAATATATACATGGTAGGAGTAGTAGCACTGTGCTGTGCCAATATATACAGGATAGGAGTAGTAGCACCGTGCTGTGCCAATATATACACGATAGGAGGAGTAGCACTGTGTTGTGCCAATATATACAGGATAGGAGTAGTAGCACTGTGCTGTGCCCATAGATACAGGATAGGAGGAGTAGTACTGTACTGTGCCAATATATAGAGGGTAGGAGTAGTAGTACGGAGCTGTACCTATATATACAGAATAGGAGTAGTAGTAGTGTGCCCATATATACAGGAAACGAGTAGTAGTGCTGAGCTGTACCCATATGTACAGAATAGGAGTAGTAGTAGTGTGCTGTGCCCATATATACAGGATAGGAGTAGTAGTACTGTGCTGTGTCCATATATACAGGATAGGAGTAGTAGTACTGTGTTGTGTCCACATATACAGGATAGTAGTAGTAGTAGTACTGTGCTGTGTCCATATATGCAAGATAGGAGTAGTAGTACTGTGCTGTGTCCATATTTACAGGGTGGGAGTAGTAGTACTGTGCTGTGTCCATATATACAGGATAGGAGTAGTAGTAGTGTGCTGTGCCCATATATACAGGATAGGAGTAGTAGTACTGTGCCCATATATACAGGATAGGAGTAGTAGTACTGTGTTGTGTCCACATATACAGGATAGTAGTAGTAGTACTGTGCTGTGTCCATATATGCAGGATAGGAGTAGTAGTACTGTGCTGTGTCCATATTTACAGGGTGGGAGTAGTAGTACAGTGCTGTGCCAATATTTACAGGCTAGGAGTAGTAGTACTGTGCTGTCTCCATATATACATGGTAGGAGTAGTAGCACTGTGCTGTGCAAATATATACAGGGTAGGAGTAGTAGCACTGTGCTGTGCCAATATATACAGGATAGGAGTAGTAGCACTGTGCTGTGCCAATATATACATGATAGGAGGAGTAGAACTGTGCTGTGCCCATATATACAGGGTAGGGGCAGGAGTAGTGTGCCCATATATACATGATAGAAGTAGTAGTACTGTGCTGTGTCCATATATACAGGGTAGGAGTAGTAGTACTGAACTGTACACATATATACAGGATAGGAGTAGTAGTACTGTGCTGTGCCCATATATACACATACCTCCCAACATTTGTGAAAGGGAAAGAGGGAACAAAATGGCGGCACGCGTAGTGATCCCCCATAAGCCACACCCCCAATCATGTACTGGTCACGCCCCAAATTTTTGCCACATTATAATAATAAAAATCATATCAATAATAAAAAAAAAAATCTCCTCTATGGGATTTGAACCTAGAACCTGCAGTGTCCATGTACAATAATGTCCCAGTGCCTCAACCAACTGAGCTATGACCTCTGTGATTATCAAGGTTTAGAATTTTGTTAACTAAAAACTATGACTACTGTTACACTGTGACACAGATTTAATGCCTTGGTATATAGAGAGGGATCTTCTCAGAGATTATTGTAATTATTGAGACTATTATTATTATTATGGAGATGATGATTATTATTAATAATATTGAGATTATTATTATTTTTACTATTATTAATAATAGTCTCCATAATAATAAAAATATTAAAATTTATAATAATAATAATCTCAATAATTACAATAATAATCTCTGAGAAGATCCCTCTCTATATATCAGTGCATTAAGTCTGTGTCACAATGTAACAGTGGCAGATAACACTTCTTAGTTACCAGAAATCCTCTGATATGTTGATATGGGCTTATGGGCTTATAGCTCAGTTAGTTAAGGCTTCTGTCTCTGCTGCAGAGGGTCCCAGGTTCGAATCTCAGCCCAAAACTTTATTTCATTTAATTCAATAAAGAGCTTGTGTCTGGGGAAGCCCTGGAGACCATATATGGAGAGATGGTGATCTGAGCCTGATGACGTGGTCCCTGCTCTCCGCTAACCCGACACTTCTCTGAAAAGGATTCCCTGCCCGATGTCTGTAGAGGCCATTCTGTACTATCAGTTCAGGCTTTCAAAGTATTTACTCTGCGGATGGGACATGCGGGACCTGGGGGAAAAATACGTGACAGTCTCATAGCTGCCCGTGACGCGGGGCAGAGGTAAGAAAAACGTGACTTTCCAAGCAAAATCGGGACTGTTGGGAGCTATGTATACAGGATAGGAGGAGTAGTACTGTGCTGTGCCCATATATACAGGGTAGGAGTAGTAGTACTGTGATGTGTCCATATATACAGGATAGGAGTAGTAGTAGTGTGCTGTACCCATATATACAGGAAAGGAGTAGTAGTACTGAGCTGTACCCATATATACAGGATAAGAGTAGTAGTACTGAGCTGTACACATATATACAGGATAGGAGTAGTAGTGCTGTGCCCATATATACAGGATAGGAGCAGTAGTACTGTGCCCATATATACAGGATAGGAGTAGTAGTACTGTGCTGTGCCCATATATACAGGATAGGAGTAGTAGTACTGTGCTGTGCCCATATATACAGGATAGGAGTAGTAGTACTGTGCTGTCCCAATTTATACTGAATTGGAGTATTTATTAAGACTTTTATATAAAATATTTGATAAGAGGAGCAGTAAATATAAGAATAAGTAGAGCATTATATAAAACATAATAAATACATAGGAGCACTATAAGACTATAGATGAAATGATTAATTGGAAATTATATATTATGTAATTAATTAAAGGGAATGATGTCCAATTTAATTCATTAGGTGTTTCATATGATTTACTCAGGGGTGTGCATGTAATATACTGAGGAGTCGCAATGTACTATTTGATTTATGGAGAGCACTGTATGGTTTTTGTTATGGGGGTATGTTTTGTATGTATATATTTGTGGGGGGCACCATGTGGTCAGTTGTGTTGTGAGTGGTAAATATTATTTAGGAGCACAGAGTAGGGCATTGTTATCCAGGTGACAATATGCTGTAGTGACGATGATATTTTTAGTTGCACAGTGTGGAGATGTGCCACAGAGATGAAGGTATCTGGTGGAACATTCTCCAGTGATAAGAAAAAAAAGGGAGAAGTTGTCCTGTAGTTCAGTACCCAAAGGAGAAGACGTGTGACATGTGAGGTACTGAATCCCACTTCCAAGTCTGTTAACTGTAGTTATTGACTATCTAGACTATTTCTATAATGTCAGTGCATAGTCTTCTGATGTGGTGCAGGGAACATACAGAGAAGTTGAAGGGTTATAGTTAGTTATTCTTATTGGGAAGTCAGCGCTAAGCACAATGCAGAGCTCAAGATGGAAAAATGACAATCTCCGCAGAATTTGAGGGGACCACGACATCGGGACTGGTTGCCATCCTACAAAAGGGATAGACCTGTATGTGATTGAGGTAGAAATGAAGATTCTCCAACGTGGACTTTCTTTCTCATACATACCCTTAATACATTTGAAGTGATTCAGGATGTTTATATGTTTTGCAGGCAAATAGTATTTTAACTTCTATACCATCAACCAACTCTAATTGATGTTTTACGGCAGACAGGCCATGAGAGATCTACTGAAACTTCTAGATGACAATAAATGCCTCCTGTAGTATTTTAACAAAGAAATCAATCAAGTTTCTCACGGTTGATAAACCCAACATTCAACCGTCTACACAAGTGTTTAAATAATCCAACAGGTAGGCCAATAGTGTCGGGGATAGGGGGCTTAAAATGAGAAATTACATTTACTTCTTTCTTGTAGGGGCTAGTTCGTAAATTGCCATTCTATGTACAAGGTTCTACACATTTGATTCAACAATTGGATGACTGGATCTCACCAGCCTATGCCCTGCTTGTCACGTTAGAGGAGGAATCCCTATACACTATAATTGAACATCAGGTAGGTATAGAAGCGGTGACTCACTTTCTTGATAAGGAGACCTCCATGGATCGCTGTCACAACTAATTTATTCTGGATTCTGGTACTCCATCAAAATTAATGTGTCTTTGATATAACCTACTATAAACAGATATCAGGAATGGCCATGGGTGCATGCTTGCTTATTTTTAGGTTGGTGGAAGTTGCTGGTGGTATACCCATTGGCCTTTTTCAAGTCATGTGTAGCGGGCTGGTTTATTTACATAGACAATCTTAATAATTTGGAAGGGGACACTAAATCAACGCCAGGAATTCATTGAACATCTAAACAGTAATCCATGGCACATACATTTGACCTCACATATATTGAATACTAATGTTTTTGAACCTCAAGATCAGTTTGGAGGGTTCTGATATCATCACTGATCTTCACAGGAAAAAGACTGCTACCAAAAGCCTACTATCGTTCAACAGCTTCCACCTGAGACATCTAAGAGAGGGCATTCCAGTGGGACAATTACTTCGGGTAAGACGCAAGTGTAGTAGAATCAAGGACTTTAACATCCATGCAAAGGAACTTTCTTAAAGATTTCAGGCAAGGGGTTACCCGAAGAGGGTTATATCATAGGTCTTTACTAGGGCAAAAGTGATGATAGTAAACCTGGGATGTGGTGTTAACCGCAAAGTTCTTGCGTGTTAAAACACTGGGGGGACAAGCACAAAAGAAGGGCGCTACCCTAGTGTGATATCTTACGATGACAATATAAACATGCAATGGTAAAATACTGACTCTCACCTGGTTTCAGATGTGAGCCTTAAGTATTGAAGGTGATAATGGCAGCCTGTCCAGCCTTTAGACTCGTGTCGAGTGTACCCAGGGAGCCACTTCGTTGAGTGAATAAAGAATACGGTATCCCGTGGAGTGAGTGATGGGCGGACAGGCGCTCGTTCGGTGAAAGATACCGGACAATTTGGTTTTAATTGAAGAGCTTTATTCTTGCGACGCGTTTCAGCCCCTGATGAAAGCCCCTGTACGGGGCTGAAACGCGTCGCAAGAATAAAGCTCTTCAATTGGAACCAGATTGTCCGGTATCTTTCACCGAACGAGCGCCTGTCCGCCCACTCACTCCACGGGATACCGTATTCTAGGGCAAAAGTGATCGACGATTACTCCTCTCCTCAAAATCATTGACCAATGAAAGCAAGCCTTGTCTTATTACCACCTTTAACAACCAATGGTCAAATATACACCATATCTTGGAAGAAGTGGATCTTTCAGTTGGACTCAAAGGTTCCCATTTGTCGTAACGAAGATCTTCTTTTCACAGGGTTTTATAAGGGTTTGTTTTTCACACATGGACCCTCCTTATTTTGATTACTTGATAATTTACTCTATTTTGTGCAATGGTGGCTCTTCATCCCGATTCGCCAAATTTTTCAAAAAACTTTGCTTCAACCCGAATCAAATCATAAATCGAATTGAATCATGACATTAAAAACAGGTGTGTCATGGCTGCAGAGAGCCTGTAGGGTGTTGTAGAACGTTGTGCCATGCTTAACACCTTGCCGACCGAGGACGAACTATATCGTCCTCGCGCAGCAAGGGGTGTATGAAGAGAGCTCACGAGCTGAGCTCTCTCCATACACAGCGGGTAACGGCTGTATAAAACACCCGCCTGTCACTGCCGCGGTCGAACCCAATTGCGGCACATAAAATACCATTATATGGGCACCGCCATCTTGGATGGACGATCGCCGTCCCCTGGAATGTCATCGGAGGGCGGCGATCGGTTGCTATGGCAGCCTAGACTCTCATTAAGACTCATAGGCTTGCCATGTGCAATGATTTATAATAGCCAGAGGGCAGGCTATTAAAAATCATTGTAAAATTGCTATATATTGCAAAACAGTAGTATTGCCGTATATAGTATTAGCAATCGGACCCTGCAGGGTTAAATTACCCTGGAGGATCTTAGAAAATGGTAAAAAAAAAAAAAAAAAATTTTTAAAAAAATGTGAAAAAATAGTAAAAAAAGTAAAAGTTTAAATCACCCCCCTTTCCCTAGAACTGATATAAATATAAATAAACAGTAAAAATCAAACACTTTAGGTATCATCGGGTCCCAAAATGTCTATCAAAATATATTAGCAAATTTTTCCAGGCTTAACCCCTTAACAGAAGTAACACTTTTTTGCCATTTTGAAAAATATAAAAAATTCTATAAAAAGTGATCCAAAGCCCATACAGTCCTCAAAACGATAGCATTAAAAACGTCATCAAAATTCACAAAAAATGACACCACCAACAGCTCCGTGCACTAAAGTTTGAAAAAGTTATCAGTGCCAGAACATGGCAAAATGAAGAATTTTTTTTTGTACAGAAGGTTTTAATTTTTTAAATGTATGAAAACATTATAAAACATGTACAAATTTGGTATCCTCGTGATCGTACCGAACCAAAGAATAAAATAGACATGTGATTTGGGGCACTCAGTGAAAGCTGTAAAATCCAGGCCCACAAGAAAACGGCGCAAATGCGTTTTTTTCATCATTTTCACTGCGTTCTGAATTTTTTTCCCGCTTCCCAGTACACGGCATGGAATAATAAATACCATCACTATGAAGTGCAATTTGTTACGCAGAAAACAAGCCCAAACAGAGCTCTTTACATGGAGAAATAAAAAAGTTACAGATTTTTGAAGGTGGGGAGTGAAAAATTAAAATGCAAAAATGAAAAAGGGCCACGTCCCTAAGGGGTTAAATATGCATAGAGAGCGTGGATTGGTCTTCAAACAATGCTGTGTTTTAGCAAGACACGCACATGACAGCCACCGCTCTTAGAATCGCTTCACTTTTCAATTCCATGTGCACTTACATACACCAAATAAGTGAAGCGGGAAAGCAGCCTGACAAGGTAACATCTGTGCCAGCTCAAAAGGACCGAGCTGAGGGCCAAGATCCCACTATAATTGTTGGTGAGAGAAGAGCGTACTGCTCACCTGAAAGCACCTTGTTACAGTGCAGTTTGTCGCCCACCCTGGGGAAGGGTTCCGGATCGTGTGGCCAATTGAAGCCAATAGCAGGAGTAGATGGATGGTTTGTTCTAAGCAGCTCCCACAGCTCCAAAATACCCGGTCCTTGAATAAAGGCAAGGTGTAGACAGTGGAGTAAAAATGGAAAAAACAGGTTGTTGTTGTTTTATATAATAAAAGATTTTCAATACAGATTATTTCCAGCTATTTATCACAATTGTAGATACGATTTGGCCTATTAGCTCCCAACGATAGCTTCTTTCTCCTGTTTTTTCCGGTTTTTAAATCCACTGTCTACACCGGCCTCTATACGAGGTCCGGGTATTTTGGAGCTGTGAGAGATGCTTAGAACAAACCATCCATCTACTCCTGCGATTGGTTTCAATTAGCCATACGATCCTGAACCCTTTCAAAGGGTGGGCTACAAACTGCACTGTAACAAGGTGCTTTCAGGTGAGCAGTGCTCTCTTCTCTAACCAACCATTAATCCCAACAGTATTACACGAGGCGCCGTCCTCTCTTGTCGTTTTTTTCATTCTGTTTACATAGTTCAACCGGTATAACGACTTATATCTGGGTATTCCAATGGAGAACCTTCTGGCTTGCCCTGTAATCCTGGATTCCCTCTGACGATTCTTTGATCAAATTTGATTATCCAGCCACCCAAAAAATATGTTCCCCAAGGATGGGCGACTTCGTCAAAGTGAACGCTTTTTTGCTGACTTCACCAAGACTAATCAAGATAAGTCTATTCTAGAGATGAGCGAGCACTAAAATGCTCGGGTACTCGTTATTCGAGACGAACTTTTCCCGATGCTCGAGTGCTCGTCTCGAATAACGAGCCCCATTGAAGTCAATGGGAGACTCGAGCATTTTTCAAGGGGACCAAGGCTCTGCACAGGGAAGCTTGGCCAAACACCTGGGAACCTCAGAAAAGGATGGAAACACCACGGAAATGGACAGGAAACAGCAGGGGCAGCATGCATGGATGCCTCTGAGGCTGCTTAATCGCACCATTATGCCAAAATTATGGGCAACAGCATGGCCATGACAGAGTGACCGAATGAGGCTAGATAGCATCTAAAACATGCAATAATTGACCCTGACACTATAGGGGACGGCATGCAAAGGCAGCGGCAGCAGTGTCAGGCTAGAGAGTCTCATGGCGACATACCCTAAATGGACTCAAGTTTCACCAAAGGAGGTGAAATGATTTCCTATGTGAACAAATGGTTGAAGGTATATTTAGTCGATAACACAGCATGGTGGCGACATAGTGACCAAGTTCCATAACGTATCTGGTGAAACACCCGAAAAATGAGCCTGACACAGCTCTTTTGATAAGGGGACGACATGTGGAGGCAGCCATGGAGACGACTTCCATGATTAAGAGCGACAGTATGGGGCATTCATATTGCGCTGCTATGATTGCAACTTCAGGTCTCCAGCATGGCGGCGACAGATGGGCCGAGTTCCACTATGTATCTGGTGAAACACCTGAAAATTCTGCCTGACACAGCTCGTTTGATAAGGGGATGATGTGCTGCATATGCTCTCGTGCTCCAGCGTCTGGGGTATAGAGAGTTGAAATGAGACATTGGTGGACGCTGTGGAGTATCGTGGAGGCAAAATGGACAGGAAACAGCAGGGGCAGCATGCATGGATGCCTCTGAGGCTGCCTAATCTTGGGATGGAGCTGGCGGTCCACCGCCAGGCGAGCTTTCGCCTGTCCAAGCCCCTGTCTCTCGGCTCCTCCCCACCCAAAATGGGCCTGGGGGCCAGAAGCGTTTACTTTGTAAAAATTATAAATTTTTAAGGCAGGCCGGGTCGTTTGAATATTTCACCTAGGAATAATGGAATAGCATAGTGGTTCTATTTTTAATTGTTTTTACGGAAATGGTTCCATGATTAAGAGCGACAGTATGGGGCATCCATATTGCGCTGCTAGGATTGCAACTTCAGGTCTCCAGCATGGCGGCGACAGATGGGCCGCGTTCCACTATGTATCTGGTGAAACACCTGAAAATTCTGCCTGACACAGCTCGTTTGATAAGGGGACGATGTATGGAGGCAGTGAACCAGTAGTAGATTAAAGGTGCTGCAGTTAAAACTATGTTAGTTGGATCTTGAGATGGAGCTGGCGCTCCGCAGCCTGGCGAGCTTTCGCCAATCCAAGCCCCTGTCTCTAGGCTACTCCCCAAACAGCACTTCTAAGAACCTTTTGTATAAGATCAAGTGTAGTAGCGTTCTTATAAGTTTAGGATATGGCGGGTGAGGGGAATGTAAACAGATGCGCAAGAAGCGCTGAAATAATATCGGTAAATGATAAAAGTTTGCCAGTATATTTTGTGGATTACACAGCAGGGTGGCGACAAAGTTAACAAGTTTGATGTGGAATGCCCTGTAATAGCTCTTGGGCGGTGTGCCTTTTATCGCCTAGGCTCAGCAGTTTGAGCACCGCCTGCTGTCGCTTAGCGACGGCACTGCTGCTGTGCCTAGAGCTACCGACTGATGGCGCCATGCCCACGGATGGTAATTCGGAGGAGGAGGAGGTGGAGGAGGGGTGGGAGGAGGAGGAGGTATAGTAGGCCTTTGAGACCTGGACCGAGGTAGGCCACGCAATCCACGGCGTCGGCAGTATATGAGCAGCCCCAGGGTCAGACTCGGTCCCAGCCTCCACTAAGTTAACCCAATGTGCCGTCAGCGATATATAGTGGCCCTGCCCGGCAGCACTCGTCCACGGTCAGGTGGACCTTGTCAGAAACGGCGTTGGTCAGGGCACGGATGATGTTCTCTGACACGTGCTTGTGCAGGGCTGGGACGGCACATCGGGAAAAGTAGTGGCGGCTGGGGACCGAATACCGAGGGGCGGCCGCCGCCATGAGGTTGCGAAAGGCCTCGGTCTCTACTAGCCTATAGGGCAGCATCTCCAGGCTAAGCAATCTGGAGATGTGGACATTAAGGGCTTGGGCGTGCGGGTGGGTTGCACTATATTTCCGTTTCCGCTCCAGCGTCTGGGGTATGGAGAGCTGAACGCTGGTGGATGCTGTGGAGGATCGTGGAGGCGACGATGGGGTTTTTGTGCCAGGGTCCTGGGCAGGGGGCTGACTATCAGCTGACACAGGGGAAGGAGCAGTGGTGTGCACGGCCGGAGGTGAACGGGCTTGGTGCCACTGAGTGGGGTGTTTAGCATTCTGGTGCGCATACTGGTGGTAGTTAAGCTAGTAGTGGTGGAACCCCTGCTGATCCTGGTTTGGCAAAGGTTGCACACCACAGTCCGTCGGTCATCCGGTGTTTCCTTAAAGAACCTCCAGACTTCTGAAAATCTAGCCCTCGCCGCGGGAGCCCTCGCCACGGGAGCTTCTCTACGTGACACATTTGGCGCTGATGCATCTGCTCTGGCCCTGCCTCTCCGTCTGGCCCCACCACTGCCTCTTCCAACCTGTTCTGGTCGACGACTCTCCTCCATCTCAGAAGCACTGTGTTCACCCGGCCTCTCAACCCAGCTTGGGTCTGTCACCTCATCATCTTCCGATCCCTCAGTCTGCTCCCCCCTCGGACTTCCTGCCCTGACAACAACTTCACCACTGTCTGACAACCGTGTCTCCTCATCGTCGGACACCTCTTTACACACTTCTTCCACTACGTCAAGAAGGTCATCATCACCCACAGACTGCGACTGGTGGAAAACCTGGGCATCGGAAAATTGCTCAGCAGCAACCGGACAAGTGGTTTGTGACTGTGGGAAGGGTCCAGAAAACAGTTCCTCAGAGTATGCCGGTTCAAATGCCAAATTTTCTTGGGAGGGGGCAGACTGGGGGGGAGGAGGCTGAGGTGCAGGAGCTGGAGGAGTGCCGATTTCGGTGACATGGGTGGACTGCGTGGAAGACTGACTAATGGACAAATTGCTCGAAGCATTGTCGGCATTCCACGACATCACCTGTTCCCACTGTTCTGGCCTCAACAGTGCTCTACCACGAGTCCCAGAAACTTCAGACATGAACCTAGGGAGTGTAGCTCTGCGGCGTTCCCCTGCTCCCTCATCAGCAGGTGGTGTCTCACCCCGCCCAGGACCACGGCCCCTGACCCCTGCAGTAGTTGGACGCCCACGTCCCCGCCCTCGTCCTCGTCCTCTACCCCTAGCCCTCGGGTTAAACATTTTGAAAATGAAAGTTATAACTTTAATGAGATGACGCTGAGTTATGAAAAAATAAACGTAAAATAAAAAGGAAATGGCAGACTGTGCCTAATTGAAATCAAACCCCTAATAAATTTTCCTACTTCGGTCTTTGCGATGGATATGTGCGTCACTAAGCGCTAAACACAACGGTCGCAAGTCTCACTACAAATTCCTCACAATATGGTAGTAGATGCACTGCAGCAAGGACAGCCACCAGCAGATCAACCAGAAATAAAATATATAACGCTATTGTAGGCGTAAGTAAGCCGTTTGGATTCTCCTATGGCTATTTTCTAGCCAAGTATGAAAGCACACTGCTATGCCAGATGAGATGACGCTGAGTTATGAAAAAATAAACGTAAAATAAAAAGGAAATGGCAGACTGTGCCTAATTGAAATCAAACCCCTAATAAATTTTCCCACTTTGGTGTTTGAGGTGGATATGTGTGTCACTAAGAGCTAAACACAACGGTAGCAAGTCCCCCTGCAAATTCCTCACAATATGGTACTAGCTGCAAATAAAAAAAAAAAAAAGTATAACGTTATTGTAGCCCTAAGAAGGGCTGTTGGGTTCTTGTAGAATCACTCCTGCCTAACACTATTCTAATAGAACAGCCTAACGCTTTCCCTGACCAGCAGCAGCTCTCTCCCTAGCGGCATCCAGACACAGAATGATCCGAGCAGCGCAGGCAGTGGCTAGTCTATTCCAGGGTCACCTGATCTGGCCAGCCAACCACTGCTATCGACGTGTAAGGGTACCACGTCATGCTGGGTGGAGTGCAGAGTCTCCTGGCTTGTGATTGGCTCTGTTTCTGGCCGCCAAAAAGCAAAACGGCGGGAGCTGCCATTTTCTTGAGCGGGCGAAGTATTCGTCCGAGCAACGAGCAGTTTCGAGTACGCTAATGCTCGAACGAGCATCAAGCTCGGACGAGTATGTTCGCTCATCTCTAGTCTATTCATATGTCTAAATCTACCACCATTACAGTACCAGACTCTGATGAAAAAATTATATCGAATTTGTTTTACGAATTGGACAGAGGCCTAAGATCTGAGTCACAACACCATTTGGACAGATTATTTCTTGAGACCTATGTACATCATCCCAAGAGGTCTTCGACTGCGCCCTGAGCCAGCATTCAAGAATGACCTTGACTTTGTTAAAGCTTAGGATCTCCTATTACATGATTGTGCTATTTCCTTATTGAAATGTCTTTGTGATAAAAGACTACTATTAACTAATACCGCCACCACGATTTACACATCACACTCTGTACCACAAATTAAATAATAAGCTTACTACAGACATAGAATCATTTGAAAAAGAAATTCTCTCTAAGAAATTGGGTAAATTAGATAGAGACAGAAATGATTACAATTCTGACAATGTCAAATATTGGATGAGAAATATAAAATAACCGAACATAACAATAGGAACATGGCAAACGATACTACAAATAGGAAATATCCCCCATGGCCACCAAGAAATAAATATATGAATGCAAAAAGAGGGTACCGTGAAGATGAGAATCGAGAGAACAGCATATCCAAGTCCCAAAACATCCATTTTCCGGTTCCCAGCAGTACTTTCAGACCCTCTAGTTATGTACACTCTGATACAGCCCTTAAAGTTCACTTGGATGCAGTGTCCAAACGCCCAATTATCCTAACCAGTGAACTTTCACGTATACCAACCTTATCACATACTCATAAGTGTCAACCTAATACTCTCGACATTGACCTCAATCTACCTAAACCCAAATTACCTTCTGGTAAATACATTCCAGATCCACCTAACAGTACTAACCTCATTGCATCGCAACTCACCATTCATAATACTAGCGTTGATGTGATTAGTCCTCAAGAAGACCAACAGTTCTTCACCCCTACCATTAAGCCTTGTACCAGTTGTTCCCGCACTGAACAGGCACTAATACACGATGCACCATCCTCTAGTGAGTCAGTCTCTTTTTTTAGGGCTCCCGAAAGAGGTAAAAAAGACCCCATCTTTCAACTATATGCCAAACCCCAGCCTAATAGAGAAAGTCCATATGGCTGCCCCTCTAAGACCAAAAAGGAAAAAAAGGACTAGGAGAGGAACAAGAGGAGGCAAGCATAGATCAATACACTCTTTCGTCCACAGAAGAGCCAATCCTGGAGACACCAAAATACAAGAGGCAGAAGTAACACCTTGTGCTGATATTTCAGCAGTATCAATTAAGGCAACTACAAAAGATTCTAACACCACAATTAAGATTTTTAACCTATCCACTTATATGTTGAATGAAGCAGAGATGAAAACTCTAGAGAAAGGGCTCTATTTTGCCCTACATCTTCCTCCAAAGACTGATCTTTTTATAGACCTAAATAGGTTTATCCGCAAACTAACATTAAAAAGACATTTTAACATTGTTAAAACTAACAGGATGGCTACAGATAATACATCTACCTCAATCAGTCCTACTTTACCTAATTTAGATATCATACACACGGATCTCAAACCCAAGTCGGTGTTTTATCCGACACATCATAAAGGCAGCCATTTGGAGACCTTTTATACTCTTGTGTCCACAGATTTTCAAAAGCTTCAAAAACCCCAACCCCCCCCCTCCTACAAACGGTCTGAACACAACCTAACATACAAAGAGAGACAATCACTGAAATGCCAACAAAGGGGGGAAGGGGGTATTGTAGTTCTTAATAAGTCAGACTACATTACAGAATCACTCCGGCTTCTGTCAGATACAGATTTTTATACAAAAATAAAGAACAATCGAACAACCATTTTCAAACAAGAGCTGTATAACCTTTTGGATGACGGTTTCAAGCTAGACATCCTAAATAAAAAAGAATTACATTATCTTAAAATATAAGAGCCAGCCATGGCACTATTTTACTATTTACCAAAAATTCACAAGAACCCCGTTAACCCTCCTGGTTGCCCGATTATATTGGGGATAAACTCCCTTACATCAAACCTATCCCTTTATGTTGACACATTTTTACAGAAATATGTAAAGGAACTCACTTCATTCACATTAGACACTGCATACCTTTTAAAACATATCCTACCTCTCACATGGAACGATTCATATCTGTTAATTACTATGACTTGATGAAGGTGTTACACACCGAAACGTCGCCACTTGTTCAATAAAGTTCACCTTTTATTTTGAAATTTTGAACCATGGAGTGCTGCCCGCTTTTTACTTTATTTATCTACAAGAGGATCAAGCCAGAACCTTTGTGGGCGCTGCACCCCTCCTTATTAGGAGTCCATAAGATTGTGCTGACTTGGATTTTACTTCTTCTGTTAATTACTATGGATATAGCATCCCTTTACACCATCATTCCTCAGTTTCTTGGCGTTAATGCAGTTTCTCACTTTTTAAGAAAATATTCAAGTATGACTGATATCCAAAGTAGTTTCATTCACTTTTATACTTGAACACAATTATTTTTCTTTCCTAGACCAGATCTACCTGCAAGTGAGGGACGGCAATGGGGAGCAAATTTGCATCCAGCTATGCGAATCTATATGCAGAGCTCTTTGAAGAGATAAACATTTACACAGACAGACGTTTCAAACATTGTATTACCTTTAGGCGATATATAGATGATGTTTTCATAATTTGGAAGGGGACTACGGAAGAAGCCCTCCTGTTCATAGATAACATCAACGATAACCACTGGGGCCTTCAATTCACATCAAGCATTGTTAAAAATGATTCAGAATTTCTTGATGTAGCAGTCTTTCATACTGAGGAGCAAATACGCACGCGTACATTCTTTAAGTCTGTACACCGTAATAGTTATCTCAATTTTTCCAGTAATCACTACAAAAACTGGAAAATGAATATCCCCTATGGACAATTTAAGAGGATAAGATGCGACTGCACCACTAACGAAGATTTTAATACAAGATTTTAAAATGAAGATTTTTATAAATAGATTCCTAGCTAAAAGCTACCCCCCTCCCCTAATATCCACTGCACTACTCAGAGCAGGACAGCTTAGCCAGAACGAGTGCCTCAAACCAGTTGTGCACACCACCACAGATGCTCATAATGAGGCCAGTTTCATTACTACCTTTTCCAATAATGCTAGTAAGATCAAAGATATAGTGAGGAAACATTGGAATGTTCTTTAACACTATCCTTTTCTTATAGACTCCATCGCACACAACCCCAAAATAACTTTTGAAAGACATCGTACACTGAAGAATATGTTGGCCCCAGGCCATCTACGCACAAATCAAAAGGTTACACCTTCCCCAGTTTCTTCTTTTTTTCCTTGTATACTGGGTAGTTACAAGTGCGGGCGCAACAAATGTAAATGTTGTGAAACCATTGGTCACCGATCTCCCAGTTTTTGCTTTAATGTAACCGGCGACAGTTTTTCCATTAATAGTTTCCTCAACTGCAGCTCAGACTACGTGATTTATTTGCTTGAATGTACATGCAAATTTCAATATATAGGTCATACGATACAGCCACTAAGAGGGCGCCTAAACAAACACAGATCAAATATCACCAATGGTTTCCTGCTGCATAGTGTGTCGCGACATGCTGCAGTTCATCACAACTGCAATTACAAAGAGTTTAACATCAAAACAATCGAACACATCACTAGCTCCACACCTGAACGTCACAACCAACTCAAACAGCGTGAAATGTTTTGGATCTACAAGCTTCAAACCTTGATACCAGCAGGTCTCAATGAAATTTTGGAAAATGTCTTCTAACCATAGATATGTTGTTTAAGTTGTATTTAAGTTGTATCCAGACTTTCATTTACTCCATATGCTCATATTATACTCTCTCGTTTTTTTATACTCTGTGAATATATATTTAAACCATGTACCATATGAATGTATGTTGAAATATATAATTTTTTAAAAAAAAATTTTTAGACTTTTTTTAATAATTAATTTTTTAAGGTATTTTTTAAGGTATATTTTTTTAAGGTATATTTTGTATATAACCTTTTATGGTGTATATTCCGTGATATATTTATTAATTTTACTTCCATTTAGTAAGTTATTTTCTTACATCTTTACTAGAGATGAGCGAGCACTAAAATGCTCGGGTACTCGTTATTCGAGACGAACTTTTCCCGATGCTCGAGTGCTCGTCTCGAATAACGAGCCCCATTGAAGTCAATGGGAGACTCGAGCATTTTTCAAGAGGACCAAGGCTCTGCACAGGGAAGCTTGGCCAAACACCTGGGAACCTCAGAAAAGGATGGAAACACCACGGAAATGGACAGGAAACAGCAGGGGCAGCATGCATGGATGCCTCTGAGGCTGCTTAATCGCACCATTAGGCCAAAATTATGGGCAACAGCATGGCCATGACAGAGTGACAGAATGAAGCTAGATAGCATCTAAAACATCCAATAATTGACCCTGACACTATAGGGGACGGCATGCAGAGGCAGCGGCAGCAGCAGCAGCGGCAGGCTAGAGAGTGGCATGGCGACATACCCTAAATGGACTCAGGCTTCAAACCAATGGGTGGCAGAGAGCAACCAAAGGAGGTGAGCAAGAAGCGCTCAAATAATATCGGTACATGATAAAAGTTTGCCAGTATATTTTGTAGATTACACAGCAGGGTGGCGACAAAGTTAACATGGAAGCCATGAAAACAACCCAAAATTCTGCCTGACACAGCTCGTTTGATAAGGGGACCATGTATGGAGGCAGTGAACTAGTAGTAGATTAAAGGTGCTGCAGTTAAAACTATGTTAGTTGGATCTTGGGATGGAGCTGGCGCTCCGCTTCCAGGCGAGCTTTCGCCAATCCAAGCCCCTGTCTCTAGGCTACTCCCCAAACAGCACTTCTAAGAACCTTTTGTATAAGATCAAGTGTAGTAGCGTTCTTATAAGTTTGGGATATGGCGGGTGAGGGGAATGTAAACAGATGCGCAAGAAGCACTGAAATAATATCGGTAAATGATAAAAGTTTGCCAGTATATTTTGTGGATAACACAGCAGGGTGGCGACAAAGTTAACAACTTTGATGTGGAATCCATGAAAACAACCCAAATTTCTGCCTGACACACCTCGTTTGATAAGGGGACGATGTATGGAGGCAGCTATATGGACGACTTTTGGAGGTAGCAATGGAGACAACGTGTGGAGGCTGCTATGGAGACAATTTAATTTGGATAGTGCCTGTATGTGGCAGTCCAAAAAAGTTTTCAAACCAGAGGAGCAGGTAGGTGGCCCTCCAGAAAAATTAAATAGATTGAGTGCCTGTATGTGGCAGTCCAAAAAAGTTTTCAAACCAGAGGAGCAGGTAGGTGGCCCTCCAGAAAAATTGAATAGATTGAGTGCCTGTATGTGGCACTCCCAAAAATTGTTTAAAACAGAGGACCGGGTAGGTGGCCCTCCAGAAAAATTAAATGCATAAAGTACTATAGCTAGAGCCAGTGGGCCCTGTCAAAAAATAGCCAGTTTACTCTGCTTTAGTGTACAAAGAGGAGGAGAAGGAGGAAAATGAGGAGGAGGAGTGCATAAATTATTCAGGTTGAGCTTCCTTCACCTGGTGGAGATTGGAAATTATGAGAAATCCAGGCTTTATTCATCTTAATAAGCGTCAGCCTGTCAGCGCTGTCAGTCGACAGGCGTGTACGCTTATCGGTGATGATGCCACCAGCTGCACTGAAAACCCGCTCGGACAACACGCTAGCGGCAGGGCAGGCAAGAACCTCCAAGGCGTACAGCGCCAGTTCGTGCCACATGTCCAGCTTTGAAACCCAGTAGTTGTAGGGAGCTGTGTGATCATTTAGGACGATGGTATGGTCAGCTACGTACTCCCTCACCATCTTTCTGTAAAGATCAGCCCTACTCTGCCGAGACTGGGGACAGGTGACAGTGTCTTGCTGGGGTGACATAAAGCTGGCAAAAGCCTTGTAAAGCGTACCCTTGCCAGTGCTGGACAAGCTGCCTGCTCGCCTACTCTCCCTCGCTACTTGTCCCGCAGAAGTACGCACTCTGCCGCTAGCGCTGTCAGAAGGGAAATACTGTTTCAGCTTGTGCACCAGGGCCTGCTGGTATTCATGCATTCTCACACTCCTTTCCTCTCCAGGGATGAGAGTGAAAAGATTTTGCTTGTACCGTGGGTCCAGGAGAGTGAATACCCAGTAATCGGTGCTGGAATAAATTCTTTGAACGCGAGGGTCACGGGATAGGCAGCCTAGCATGAAATCTGCCATATGCGCCAGAGTACCAACGCGTAAGAATTCACTCCCCTCACTGGCCTGACTGTCCATTTCCTCCTCCTCCAACTCCTCTTCTTCTGCCATACACGCTGAACAGTGAAGGACTGAACAATGGTCCCCTCTTGTGTCTCGCCAACATTCTCCTCCTCTTCCTCCTCATCCTCCTCCACCTCCACCTCCTCCGATATGCGCTGAGAAACAGACCTAAGGGTGCTTTGGCTATCAACAAGGGAATCTTCTTCCCCCGTCTCTTGTGACGAGCGCAAAGCTTCCGACTTCATGCTGATCAGAGAGTTTTTCAACAGGCCAAGCAGCGGGATGGTGAGGCTGATGATGGCGGCATCGCCACTGACCATCTGTGTTGACTCCTCAAAGTTACTCAGCACCTGACAGATATCAGACATCCACGTCTACTCCTCATTGTAGACTCGAGGAAGCTGACTGACCTGACTACCAGTTCTGGTGGAAATTGACATCTGGCAGTCTACAATCGCTCTGCGCTGCTGGTAAACTCTGGATAACATGGTTAATGTTGAATTCCACCTCGTGGGCACGTCGCACAACAGTCGGTGAGCGGGCAGTTGGAGGCGGCGCTGCGCTGCCCTGAGAGTGGCAGCGTCTGTGCTGGACTTGCTGAAATGCGCACAGATGCGGCGCACCTTCGTGAGCAAATCAGACAGATTGGGGTATGTCTTGAGGAAACGCTGAACTATCAGATTTAACACATGGGCCAGGCATGGCACATGTGTCAGTCTGCCGAGTTGCAGAGCCGCCACCAGGTAACGGCCGTTGTCACACACAACCATGCCTGGCTTCAGGTTCAGCGGTGCCAGCCACAGATCAGTCTGCGCCGTGATGCCCTGTAATAGCTCTTGGGCGGTGTGCCTTTTATCGCCTAGGCTCAGCAGTTTGAGCACCGCCTGCTGTCGCTTAGCGACGGCACTGCTGCTGTGCCTAGAGCTAGCGACTGATGGCGCCATGTCCATGGATGGTAGTTCGGAGGAGGAGGTGGAGGAGGGGTGGGAGGAGGAGGAGGCATAGTAGGCCTGAAAGACCTGGACCGAGGTAGGCCCCGCAATCCTCGGCGTCGGCAGTATATGACCAGCCGCAGGGTCAGACTCGGTCCCAGCCTCCACCAAGTTAACCCAATGTGCCGTCAGCGATATATAGTGGCCCTGCCCGGCAGCACTCGTCCACGTGTCCGTGGTCAGGTGGACCTTGTCAGAAACGGCGTTGGTCAGGGCACGGATGATGTTGTCTGACACGTGCTGGTGCAGGGCTGGGACGGCACATCGGGAAAAGTAGTGGCGGCTGGGGACCGAATACCGAGGGGCAGCCGCCGCCATGAGGTTGCGAAAGGCCTCGGTGTCTACCAGCCTATAGGGCAGCATCTCCAGGCTAAGCAATCTGGAGATGTGGACATTAAGGGCTTGGGCGTGCGGGTGGGTTGCACTATATTTCCGTTTCCGCTCCAGCGTCTGGGGTATGGAGAGCTGAACGCTGGTGGATGCTGTGGAGGATCGTGGAGGCGACGATGGGGTTTTTGTGCCATGGTCCTGGGCAGGGGGCTGACTATCAGCTGACACAGGGGAAGGAGCAGTGGTGTGCACGGCCGGAGGTGAACGGGCTTGGTGCCACTGAGTGGGGTGTTTAGCATTCATATGCCTGCGCATACTGGTGGTAGTTAAGCTAGTAGTGGTGGAACCCCTGCTGATCCTGGTTTGGCAAAGGTTGCACACCACAGTCCGTCGGTCATCCGGTGTTTCCTTAAAGAACCTCCAGACTTCTGAAAATCTAGCCCTCGCCGCGGGAGCCCTCGCCACAGGAGCTTCACTACGTGACACATTTGGCGCTGATGCACCTGCTCTGGCCCTGCCTCTCCGTCTAGCCCCACCACTGCCTCTTCCAACCTGTTCTGGTCGAGGACTCTCCTCCGTCTCAGAAGCACTGTGTTCACCCAGCCTCTCAACCCAGCTTGGGTCTGTCACCTCATCATCCTCCGATCCCTCAGTCTGCTCCCCCCTCGGACTTCCTGCCCTGACAACAACTTCACCACTGTCTGACAACCGTGTCTCCTCATCGTCGGACACCTCTTTACACACTTCTTCCACTACGTCAAGAAGGTCATCATCACCCACAGACTGCGACTGGTGGAAAACCTGGGCATCGGAAAATTGATCAGCAGCAACCAGACAAGTGGTTTGACTGTGGGAAGGGTCCAGAAAACAGTTCCTCAGAGTATGCCGGTTCAAATGCCAAATTTTCCTGGGAGGGGGCAGACTGGGGGGGAGGCGGCTGAGGTGCAGGAGCTGGAGGAGTGCCGATTTCGGTGACATGGGTGGACTGCGTGGAAGACTGACTGGTGGACAAATTGCTCGAAGCATTGTCGGCAATCCACGACATCACCTGTTCGCACTGTTCTGGCCTCAACAGTGTTCTACCACGAGTCCCAGTAACTTCAGACATGAACCTAGGGAGTGTAGCTCTGCGGCGTTCCCCTGCTCCCTCATCAGCAGGTGGTGTCTCACCCCGCCCAGGACCACGGCTTTTAACCCTTGCAGTAGTTGGACGCCCACGTCCCCGCCCTCGTCCTCTACCCCTAGCCCTCGGGTTAAACATTTTGAAAATGAAAGTTATAACTTTAATGAGATGACGCTGAGTTATGAAAAAATAAACGTAAAATAAAAAGGAAATGGCAGACTGTGCCTAATTTAAATCAAACCCCTAATAAATTTTCCCACTTCGGTCTTTGCGATGGATATGTGCGTCACTACGCGCTAAACACAAAGGTCGCAAGTCTCGCTACAAATTCCACAATTTGGTAGTAGATGCACTGCAGTAAGTACAGCCACCAGCAGATCAACCAGAAATAAAATATATATAACGCTATTGTAGGCGTAAGTAAGCCGTTTGGATTCTCCTATGGCTATTTTCTAGGCAAGTATGAAAGCACACTGCTATGCCAGATGAGATGACGCTGAGTTATTAAAAAAATAAACGTAAAATAAAAAGAAACTGGCAGACTGTGCCCAATTTAAATCAAACCCCTAATAAATTTTCCCACTTCGGTCTTTGCGATGGATATGTGCGTCACTAAGCGCTAAACACAAAGGTCGCAAGTCTCACTACAAATTCCACAATTTGGTAGTAGATGCACTGCAGCAAGGACAGCCACCAGCAGATCAACCAGAAATAAAATATATATAACGCTATTGTAGGCGTAAGTAAGCCGTTTGGATTCTCCTATGGCTATTTTCTAGCCAAGTATGAAAGCACACTGCTATGCCAGATGAGATGACGCTGAGTTATTAAAAAAATAAACGTAAAATAAAAAGTAAATTGCAGACTGTGCCTAATTGAAATCAAACCCCTAATAAATTGTCCCACTTTGGTGTTTGAGGTGGATATGTGTGTCACTAAGAGCTAAACACAACGGTAGCAAGTCCCCCTTCAAATTCCTCACAATATAGTACTAGCTGCAAATAAAAAAAAAAAAAAGTATAACGTTATTGTAGCCCTAAGAAGGGCTGTTGGGTTCTTGTTGAATCACTCCTGCCTAACACTATTCTAATAGAACACCCTAACGCTTTCCCTGACCAGCAGCAGCTCTCTCCCTAGCGGCATCCAGACACAGAATGATCCGAGCAACGCAGGCAGGGGCTAGTCTATTCCAGGGTCACCTGATCTGGCCAGCCAACCACTGCTATCGACGTGTAAGGGTACCACGTCATGCTGGGTGGAGTGCAGAGTCTCCTGGCTTGTGATTGGCTCTGTTTCTGGCCGCCAAAAAGCAAAACGGCGGGAGCTGCCATTTTCTCGAGCGGGCGAAGTATTCGTCCGAGCAACGAGCAGTTTCGAGTACGCTAATGCTCGAACGAGCATCAAGCTCGGACGAGTATGTTCGCTCATCTCTAATCTTTACACATATCCTTCTACCTATAATCTAATTATTTTACTAAGTATTTTATTTATTTATCCTCTTATCCTTGTGTGCATCCTAATTTTATCCCTGCATGTGTCCTAATCATCCTAATAAAGAAGAGATATTGGAAAAAAAAAATCCTCCTCATATAAGGCAGAGGGCAGACAGCTAGCGGCCCATTCTTTCTATCCTCCAGGCAGCACACTACACCACCTAGCTGGACCTTGAGTATATCTCTAAATTTGCTTGAATCCTTACTTCTAGATATATACTACTATTATATATATATATATATATATATCTCTATCTATCTATCTCTATATCTAACTGTATCTATATATATATATATATATATAAAACTCTATCTATCTATATTTCCTTTGTATCAGTTCCCTTACTTAATCATGCAGCAATCCATTCATCTATTATGTAGTGATTCATTCATTTCCTACTATATAACTAATTATCTGTTTTGTGGTTTATGTAAATAGGAATGTAATGAATGAGTAAAACTAAGTCTACCTAGTTTATTTATTTTTGTTATTTATTTTGAGAGTTATAGAGTATTTGAGACAATAGCTTGTTTCTCCTGTTTCCAGAGCGTGGAGGTGGCAGCAGCAGCAGGAGCCCACAGGTGGCAGCAACATGGTGGCAGCAACATGGAAAGCCACAGAATGGCCCAATGATAGAATGTGAAGGTTGTGGCAGCAGCAGGAGCCCACAGGTGGCAGCAACAGGGAAAGCCACAGAGTGGCACAATGATAGAGTGTGGAGGTGGAGGCATCAGGAGCCCACATAGCCAACAGCATTGTAGGTCACATTGTGGCACAATGACGAAGTTTGAAATTAATTCGAGGTTGAAATTTTCCATTTAAATTTGAAGATTAGAGATGCCGCATCTATTATACATTACAGTTTTCCTGAAAATATCAGGTCTGTGACAAAAAAGAACCAAAAGGTGGCACCAACAGCAGCAGGTCAGAGGTGTGGATGTGGCGGCAACATGGTAGGCCACAGAGTGGCACAATGATATAGTGTGGAGGTGGCATCAGCAGCAGCCAACGGAGTGGTACAATGACATAGTGTGGAGGTGGCGTCAGTAGCAGCAGGAGCCCACAGAGTGGCACAATGATATAGTGTGGAGGTGGCATCAGCTGAAGCCCACAGAGTGGCACAATGACAGTGTGGAGGTGGCATCAGCAGCAGCAGGAGCCCACAGAGTGGCACAATGATATAGTGTGGTGGTGGTGTCAGTAGCAGCAGGAGCCCACAGAGTGGCACAATGACAGTGTGGAGGTGGCATCAGCAGCAGCAGGCGCCCACAAAGTGACACAATGATATAGTGTGGAGGCGGCAGCAGCAGCAGGAGCCCACAGAGTGGCACAATGATATAGTGTGGAGTTGGCGTCAGTAGCAGCAGCAGAAGCCCACAGAGTGGCACAATGATATAGTGTGGAGGTGGCATCAGTAGCAGCAGCAGGAGCCCACAGAGTGGCACAATGATATACATCAGAATAGTGGCTGAGGCAAGTAGTTATAACCCAGACTCATTTCTCAACGTTTGGGGTAGGCGTCATGCCTGATCTAATCTGATGCATAAGGCATTGGTGAGTTGAAATCCTAGCTGATCCAAGCATGATTCATCTTGACAAAGGTCAGTCTCTCCACATTATGGGTGGACAAGCAGGTTCTCCTCGGGGTAACGATGGCCACCGCGCACTGAACACCCACTCTACTGGCCAGGCAGGACAGCTTCTCTAATGCAAACTCCGCAAGTTGTAAGCATGCATCAAGTTTGGCTGCCCAGTAGTCCATGGGACTAAAGTGCTGTCTAAGTAGGCCAAAACCTGCACCTGCTGCTACTACTCCTACCCATCCAGCTCCCCACAGCAGCCGTGGCAGAAGTACGTGAGCGATGACTGCCAGGAATTCCCCGGTCAGACCTGACCGATAATGGACAATGGCGCACATAGGTCAACTGTGTGAACAGTATTTCTCTATAGCATGCCAGTTGTTCCTCCCTCTCAGCAGCTGGAAAAAAGTCACCCATTTTTGACCAGTAGCGAGGGTCCAATAGGGTGGAGAGCCAAACGTCACCCCTATTCCGGATGATGACTTTTCAGCTGTCACTAGTTAGGCATATTAGCATGCTGCAGGCCATCTGCCCAAGTGACTCCGAGGGACTACCTCATCCTCCGGATGCTCCTGCTTCTCCTCTCTTGTCACATGAGTGGAAAAACCACTGATTTCACCAGACTCTGCTTGTGCTGCTATGTCCTCCTCCTCCAGTTCATCCCCCACCAGACTCATGTGGCCAAAATATGTAGTCTACCCTTCTCCAGTGCCCTGACCAGACAGATTTTGCAGCATGAGTTCCAGGACACGAAGCAGTGGAATGATGTTATTCATCCCGCAGTACTGGCGACTTACAAATAACGTGGCATCTTCAAAGGGCCTGAGCAAACGGCAGTTGTCACGCATGAGCTGCCAGTGGCTGACATCAAGGTTACACAGGGGAGTACTCTGTTCCGCTTACATCATCAAAAAATCATTAATGGCTTTTCTCTGTTCATACAGGTGGTCTAACATATCGAGGCTGGAATTCCAACGGGTGGAAACATCGCATCAGACTATGTTGGGGTAGGCCGTTCTGACGCTGCAACTCGAGGAGGGTGTGCTTGGCTTTGTAAGAATGGCTGAAGTGCGTGCACAGTTTCCTGGCCATTGCTAGAATGTCTTGCAGATGGGTGGGTTGACAACCAGATTAAACACGTAAGCCATGCAGGGCGTATGGGCCATCCCTCCTCGATGAAGTGCGGACACCATGTTCCTCCCGTTGTCTGTCACCATGGTTCTGATTTTTAGTTGTCGCAGAGAAAGCCACACATTGATTTCTTGTTGCATGACGCGGAGCAGTTCCTCCCTTGTGTGACTTCGTTCACCCAGGCAAACCAGGTGTAGAACTGCGTGACACCGCTATGCCCTGCAATGGGGAGCAATGGGGAGGCTGAGGTGGTGGCGATGAAGGAGGAAGAGGTGGACACTGGCGCAGTAGCACCAGTTTGACAAGGTGAAGGAGAAAGCGGCGTCTCTTCTGGAAGTTGTTGGTGTGGCTGGGCGGGAAGCACATTCACCCAAGGGACATGTAATGTCAGGGCTGTAAGGGACATGCAATGGTAGTTACAGCTCCACACATCCGCGCTGCCATGCACCTTGGAAGAAACTGATAAACTCAAGGACTGGCCCACCTTCTGTTGTGCTTATTGGTGTAGGGCTGGCAGTGCCTTTTTGGAAAAGACAACAACTGGGACAAGAGCACAGTCAGCTTCTGCACCTTAGGATGGCTGGACGCATATAGTTGTCTCTTTGTAATAACCTCTTTCAACAACTGCTGGCACTATGCATAGCTAGGAGCAGGAGCATCTGGACCGGGAGATGATATCAAAGAAAAATAGCTCCCTTCGGCAGAGGTGCTGTTGCCTTGACTGGCTGAAATGGCATGTGAGCCACTAGGTGCTGCTGCTGCTGTTGCTCCGGCGGCAGGATGGGCCTCCACATCTGTTCAATGTCTCTCCCAGGCCATTGGATGGTGACGCTGCATGTGTTGATACAGGGCCGTGGTGCCAACGTTAGCTCCCTGGCCACGCTGCACTTTCTGCCTGCAGATTTGACATATACACACGCTGTGCTCCTATGGTGTCTTAACAAAAACTGCCATACTGCTGAGGTGGTGATTTTACTGCCTACTGCACTGAGCGACTACTAATTCCACTGCTTCGCTGAGCCCCTGTACCACTGCGTACTTGGACCTCTGAAGTGGCCATTTGGCCGTGGTCGTTTGGCTCCCATGCTCACACTGCTGCTAACATGATTATTCACGGCCACAGTAGCGACCTGCTGCCTAATGCGCAAGCTGACACTCTCTTCGTCCGACGATGATAAAAATACCTTGCTACACCTGGCTCCCAAGTTTGATCGGCTACAACATCGTCAATTTGCATTTTTCTGTCACTGCTATATTCCTCAACGCTGTCCATATGCACATCCTGCCTACTGCACGAAGCAGAGGATGTCTGCCCCATCTCTTCACTGCCAAGCAGCTGCTGACTGTCCTCAAACGCTTCGTCAAGACCACCTAGTAGCAAGACCACCAGGCAAGACCACCTAGTAGCTTTCTGGCTGAGGGGAATGAACAGAACAGAGGGTCGCTGACATGCTCCTGGGCCATGCCAACTAATTGTTGTTGTCAATGACGAACCCACAGACTCTTGGCTGGGGTTGTTAGATGTTATATTTGAGGAATTGGGTGACCTAACCAACCACTCATCAACCTTTGGGTTGTTCATCAACACACTGCTGCTAGATGACAACTGCAGTTGTGGCCTCACAGAGTCACCCCTGCTGCAGCGTCCCCTTTATGTGCTGCAACCTCTGCCTGCTCCAGCTGCCACCTTTCTATCTAACATAGTGGTTAATCAACTAGGTGGTTTTGACACTTATTTGTTGCTCTCAACTTTAGGAACAAAAAAAGTATTGGAATTTGCGTTATACAGATACCCCACAACGGACACACTGGGATTGCAGCACAAATGAGTAGAGAAAATATGTGGGTTTCACACCGATTTCTTCCTATTCACTTTAGCAACAAAAAAGACCAGCTATTTGGGGTATACAGAAGCACAAGAACTTACACCCTGCGATTGAAGCACAAATCAGTACAGAAAGTATGTGGATTTCAAAACGATTTCTTCCTATTCACTTCAGCAATAAAAAAAGAACTGCTTTTTGGGGTATGCATATCCCCAAAACGGACACCCTTAGAGCAAAAATCACACAATCACAGTACAGTAGAAGCAGATGGACGCTACAGGCAGCACATGCAATGTGAAGTGCCGAGATTAGAAAATGGCTGCCTCTTTTATAGTCTCTGTGACATCACATAAGCCTGCTGGTTGCTCATAGGCTTACAGGTCTGCACATGTAATCGAGGGTGTTCCTTTCTCTTTCCCAGAGTTCTCTGCCCCATGAAACACGTTGTACTCGCACCCATTTTGGTAATAAGGGAGGAAAAAAAAAACTTAGTTCCCATGTATCATTGTAAACTTCGACTTCGTGACGAATCAAATTTTTTCTGAAATTATAACTTCTAAATTCTAATCACTTTGATAGGATAGTCATAGGTTTGTACTATGGTTATCGCCGAAAAATTTGCTGTTGTGACAATTAATGAATACGCATACATTGTATCCAAGCTAGCACTGCCTTAGACTATCGTTGGCACTATTGCATTTCCCTTATCTATTTTCTGGCGTTTGACACGCTCTGATAAGGTCGATTACTACTATGCATGTGCGTTTCACAATACCAAAACTACCTAGCAATAAGCTAGGTAGTTTTGGTATTGTGAAACGCACACCGATATGGACTTGCACGGGCTCTGCGTCTGCTCTTGGGGCAAGTTACTACTACTAATAATTTGTGATTGCTGGCAAAATATTTTCCCTGAGGAAGCCTGTTCACAAAGGCGATTATGCGTGGTGATTATGCGTGGGGACTCCTCCCCCCCAACCCCCCGGTACATGATTGGTTACATTTAGGAGGTAAATATATATATATCTAGGGACACAACCGTTTATGTTTTTGGTGTATATTAGGTTAACACCCATTATAGGCTCATTGTGACGTTTCGACCTTATGATAAAGATGATATTCCTCTTCTGCATCTTTTCTCTGCATCATACCACTACATATTTTGGCCTATTTATTTAACTACTGCTCCTCTTTTTTATCTTATTATCTGCTACCGTCGGCGGGTGGGCGGGGTGGTTCTTCTGGTATGCTAGCACTTGTTTGTGCTTTTTGATATATAAATATATCCCTCCCGCATATAACAATACCCAAATGTGGTGGTAACCTGCTGTATGGGCACACGCCCGGGCATCGAAGGGAAGCTGCGCCATTCAAAGCAGAATTATTGGCTATACAATCTTTATTTTTTTGGCAATTTGGACATGTAAGGGCTTATTTTTTGCGACATGAGATGCACTTTACAAATACTTCATTTTAGTGGGTCATTAGCTTACTTTCTTTTCGTATTTTTTGGGGTTGGTACACCGTTCGATCGCTTGTTCAAGCTCTTCTTCACACTACACAGTGTAATGTAACACACTGAGCATGCTGTGCACTGAGGAGGACACACGGAGGAAGATCGCGCATCCCCGGCCTGTCAGGGGTTAACACCTGCGATCGGAGATCGGGTGTTAGAAGCAGGTGTCGGCTACAATATATAGCTGACACCCGCAGCTTCTGACACCCGCAGAAGCATGACGTAATAATACTGCATTTTGCGGGAACGCACCTCCCGCGATGCAGTACTCGTCATATGTCGGGAAGGGGTGCACGAAAAAAAAAAGTTGATCCACTATACATGAAGAACGGGCACTACAAATCATGAATCTGGCACCCTCTACACAATACCGAGGCAAACTGCACATAGTCCAGTTTGCACTGATTTCAGCAAAGTGCTCCTTTAAATCTTACAATCCATTTGGGCAGTAGAGGGGAGTTTAAGCTAACTTGATAGGTTAGTGCTGCATACGCTATAATCCGTAGGTTTTTTTTTGTTTTTTTGTTTTTTTTTAACTTTTTATTGTCAAAAGAAGTCAGGAGTTAACACAGTATGTAGGAACATTTTCGATTTCAGTAATTCACTTTGCAATTTCCATATAAAAAGAAATCTTGTCAGTAAACTATAGGGTACTAATACTTCCCTCTAGTTCAAGTACTCTCTTATTTACTGACACCTACAAAAGACAAAAAAAGAAAGAAAGTACGATTCTTCGGGCCCTCCTTAATCAGTTGAACCCTTATAGAAATTCTTCACAGGTTGTCCCACAAAAGTACTCCATACAAGTAACCAAAGTTATAACTCTACTGCCTTCATACCCTACCCCACTCCCACCCCGCTGGTTCCCCGGCAGAAGAGAAAAGAAGGAAAAAAAAAAAAAAAAAAAAAAAAAAAAGGAGAAACAACAAGGGGAGAAGGGGGGAACCCCTCCCCACAACTGCTACTCATTTCCCTGCCATTTTTCTTGAATTTTGATATATTTTTCCCCATTCCTACTTTTTCTAAACCATAGTTCTTCATAGGTTTTTACTTGTAGGGAAAGCTTGAACCAAACGTCCACCGAGGGGTACTCACTTGTTCCCCATTTCCGAGCTATAGATACAAGTGCAATATTGAGCGGTTTAACAATGAGATTCTTGCATCCATTCGCCCCATCCCTGTCTTTTACCATACCCAACACCGCACTCTGAATAGATGGAGCCAAGTCAATTTGCAACATGTCCGAGATTTGTTGAAAGACCTCTCTCCAAAAATTAAGATTACCTGGGCATTGCCAAGCCAGATGAAGGAAATCTGCACCTATTGACGAGCATTTCCAACATATGGAATCGCTTCTTATATTCATTTTGTTTAATACCAGTGGAGTGTAATATATTTGGTAAATAAAAAAAATGTGTATTAATCTATGATTCCAGTTAATAGATCCAATCTTAGTGTTTCTGTGTATACTACCCCATTCTGATTCACTCATCTCACCAACCACTATCTCCGATATCTTCCTATACCAGTGGACCCTTGTCTCTGTGAAACTATTTCGTATGAACTTATATATCTTTGACATCATTTTACTGTGATTCGTTGCTTCCCTAATTAAACTTAGGCATTCCCCGTGAATGTGAGACAAGTGTGAATTACCCTTAATAGCATGTGATAGTTGGTAATATCAAATTCAGTCACCCACCTTCAACCCATAAATTCTTTTAAGCTCCAAGAAGGACAGCATCTGACCTCCCTTCATTAATTGAGACACATATCTTAGCCCTAACCTCCACCAAAAATTCCTATCCGGTATCCTCCTAAGTTCTGTGAAATGTGGATTACAGCATAGTGGGGTTTCTTGCAAGAAGCCCTCAATTTGCGGTATCTTTTTGAAGCGCTTCCATGACTTAACCACAGTTTTCACTAGTATCCATCCTTTATAGGGCAACTGTCTCAAAAGGGAACTCTCCAGCAGCTCGATAATAGACTCAGTTTGTCCATTTGATATATGGACCAATTTAACTAACATATAGTCATTTTTCCAGTTCACCAGCCTGTCCGTTTGGTTGGCTAGGTAGTACCCTTGGAAGAAGGGGAGACCAAGCCCTCCTTCCCCCACTGGTCCATACAAATGCTCCATTTTAATCCGGACTCTTTTCCTTCCCCAGATGAGTTTGTTTAATATTGATTCTATTAGATGGAAGAAAGAGTCCTCCAACCAAATCGGCGATGCGGCTAGTACATACAATGTCTGGGGGAGGAGAATCATCTTAATTAGTCCTATTTTTAGGGGTAGTCCCTTCCAACATCCTGTTCTGCTTTTAAGAAGTTCTATTAACGGGTCTAGGTTTTGTCTATAAAATTCCTTTAAATTGTTAGAGATCTTTATACCTAAATAGCAAAAGTTATCCGTACAGGCCAGTCCGCTCTCATCACTACCCCTTATCCTGGCTTCGTCATCCAGACGCATCAGGCTGGATTTATTCCAGTTGATCTTTAAGCCTGCCCACTTGCCAAATCCTTCTACTATCTGAATAGCCCTGGGAATGGACCTGGGGGAATTGTGTACGTACATGATTACATCATCTGCATAAAAGCAGACCTTGTCCTTGCGCCTCCCCCTTCTCAATTCTGATTTTAAGTGCGAGCGGCTCGATGTATAGGGCAAATAACAAGGGAGACAGCGGGCATCCTTGTTTGGTACCTCTAGATAGTGAGAACATATCTGATTCTCTATCCCCCACCCGTATCCTCGCCCTCGGGGCTGCATACATACATTTCACTAGGTTAATAAACCTGTCCCCAAAGTGTTAACAATCTAAGCATCTAATGTTTGACCAGACATTTGCAAAGTAAGCATGAGCTGTAGTAGATGAGGCACCGAAAAAGCCAGCAGACACAGGTTCTTAATGCTGCTTAGCCTTTACAACTGCCTTCCGAGTGACCAGGTTACCGGTCTCCTTGATAAGGGTGGATTTGACACCACCACCTCTACCACCATCAGCAACACCATCATCAAGGATGTCCACAGCAGTGCGACACCTGCAGCAGCTGGCATCAATGGAACGTGGCTGCCTGGCCACATGAGCCATTATATGTTCCAATGCTTGCACAACAACATCCAGGTTGCTCGGATAATCACCAGCATCCTTAATTCCACTAGTAGAGCATGAGACAAAAATGAGGGAATACAAGTGTGAATTGGTGCAGGCACGACTGGTGGAGTTCCCATCCAAAATTTAGAGTTCAGTGGCAGCACGGAGAAGAGGCATCCAATGCAACCAGAACACCACAACCACTTTGGGAGGATGGCTACTAAGAGGAACACCATGTTCAATTCTCCCCAAACTCTGCTACCTTCAGATACATTACATAGAACCAGGAGGCAGACTGTGACTAGCATGGTGGAAGATTATCTGTTCCCACATCTACTGGTACTGAAAGATGGCTCCTTCCCATTCAATTTCTAGGTTGGAAAATTTGACAGGTGATGCAAGCTTTCCCTATGTGCTTTGCTGGTGCCATCCTTTCCTGGCATGCAGCAAGTGTGCGTGTTCAGCACCACCGGTGTGGTCATCACTGATGACAGGATCTGCCTATGCCAAGCCAACATGGATATCCTCATATTCATTAAGAACCAGCCATGGATCTCAAATGACTTAGCTTTGCCATCATCTGAATATGTTGGTAGATAGTGAAATCGCACTTTACCTGAATATTAGCTTAAAATCATTGAATTCTGTATTAATTTGAAATTAAACTTAAATTTTCAAATTTTGCAGTACCCAAATTTAAACTTGAAATTGACAGAATGCAGAATTCGACAATTTCTAGTTCAAATTCCTGTAATGCGAAAATTGACATAATCCACATTATCTGAGTTTAATCTTAAAATTGTGTAAATTCTGCATAACCTGAATTTACACTTAAAATGATCAAATTTAGCATTTTGTGAATTCTAAACTTAAATCTGTTAAAATTCTGCAGTAGATGGATTTAAACTGTAGATTAAAATGTAGATGTTAAATGTAAATAACTGCGTCTGAACACCAAGAGCACCTTCAACTTCTTCCCACTGAGGCCCTTTGACATTTTTGAGTTTCCATTTCCACCAAAGGAATCTGCGCCGATGCATTTACAATCACCAAATTTTGCTCAGCCGCTCTCTGCAACTCAGGGAATCTCATAAACCAGTTTGAGCCAAAATTTTTACCCCAAAATAAACTTAATAACCACCATATACAGGAGCCATTGTCTGCTGCTGGCTGCTGCTGAGCCGTGATTGGTTGCGGTTTTGCCACAGGTCATTAATATAAGCTATGAGCTTTGGTTACTATAGGCAATGAGTATAAGACAGCTTATATGGGAGCTAATAGGAACAGGGATACAGAGATATGGTGGGATTTATCATATAGGTCTGAGGAAAGATTGGTTTCCATGGCCAACTAGAACAATCAGAGATCAGCTGTAATTTTATAAATGAAAATGAAACTTGAGCGCTGTTTGGTTGCCATTGGCAACTACAACAGTTCTTCTCTCAGATACTTTTGATAAATCACAGACAAAGACAGAGACAAAACACAGAGATGGTCAGAGATAGTCACAGACAGAGAAGGATACAGACAGTCAGAGAGAGATTTGGTTAGAAACAGAGACAGTCAGAGAAAACCGGAGACAGAAACAGAGACAGTAAGAGAGAGACATGGATACATAAAAATATTTTTTGTTAACTCATATTTTGTTATAGCCAAGAGCAGTTTTCTACCATCTCGGGGAAAATGCCGGGAGCTACAGCTAGTTATAAATATAGTAGATACAGTAATTCATTAAGTAAAACGGTTTCTCTGCGCCCTTATTCTGCACATCCTGCTCACTGCACAAGTGTTGAGGGAGCAGGGAGGAGCAGGTATGGACAGATCACAGAGGGGATAGCATAATTTTAAAAGTAGATTTTTTATTTTTATGATAGATTTACTTTAAAGAGGACCTTGTGACCAAACAAAGAGGGGGGCATGGGGAGAGAGAAGAAGATTAGGAAAACAGATGAGTGTAATAGTAAAAATTAACTTTAATTCATTCATTAAAATCTTGAGTGTATTCTCATACTAATGCGTAAAAAGTTCTAGTATGGCAGTGATTTTAGCTGCCGTACTTTATCCTTGTCACATGGGTTATGTAGTAACACCCTGGGATTTTAACACAGGTAGGGGTACCCTTTCAATTTATTATTGCCCTCCTGAGATCTGTATCAGTCCCACACTAATCTGCTGTGGGGATTAGGGACAGCAGTCTTGAGGTTAACAGATCATAGTGTACATTTAGCGTTGTTGCTGTGCAGTGCAGCACAGTATTGTACTTATGCTAGCTGTCACTCTGAGGAGAGACCGCAATGAAATATCTGATAAACCGCGTCTCCTATCTTTATGGAAGCACACTAACTTGTAACTTGGTAGCGCGATCATGGCTGAGAACAGTGTACACCGCGTCGCCTCTCGCTGAAGCAGCACGAGTGGACTTGTCTCTGCTAGCGTGCACCCACGACGCTGAGTCTGTCCACTGTCTAGTATTCTAATAGTCCGTGTACTTATTGAAGAACTTTGCCAGATTACCGTATTTTCTGCCCTATAGGGCGCACCGGACTATAAGGCGCATTAGTCCGATGCGCCTTATATATGTAATAATTACATATATAAGGCGCATCGGACTATAAGGCGCGGGGTCCGGCGGCCGGGGGCGTGGCGGAGACCCGACGTGACGCGGCGACGGGACGCGGCGACGAGACGCGACGGGGAACGCGGGAAAGGTGAGCGGAGAAGGTGAGGGGGAGGTGGAGGAGGGCAGCGGACCATACTTACATAGGTCCCCGCTACCGGAGACAGCAGATCTCCCGCTGGAGATCTCCGGTAGCGGGGACCTATGTAAGTATGGTCCGCTGCCCTGTGCCCAGCGCCATACATAGGGCGCACCGGACTATAAGGCGCACTTTGGATTTCCACGGAAATCCAATGCTTTTAAGTGCGCCTTATAGTCCGGAAAATACGGTAAGTATTAACACTACGGCTGTCCCTAAGTGTTTGTATCCCTATACTGTGACTAAGGATAAAAAAATAAGTGTCCCGACACGTGTTTCGCCGGGTCTCCCTGGCTTCTTCTAAGGGCAAAGGCGCCCGGTTCAGGTGCCTTTTTTTTCCGAGAATTTTAGATTGACAACTTAGTTAGCCAATACCGTAACAATAGTGGTTTAGTGTGATTGGTAGCATAATATTGAGAGTGTATCAATTCATGCTTATATAGTAATACTGTTACGTCGTTGTTATGTTTACACGTCGTGTAATTAGTCTCCTTTATTAAACTTGCGATTTTTAAAATGCATAACTCCAAGAAAAGGCCAGTTAGTAAGCATAACAATACTGTATTGAATAAATACAGTATGGTATTTTCTGTACTTTTTAGTAATGTAATACCAGACCACAGCTAGGAGAGGTAGTGGGTATCAGCATCTTTCTTTAATACATGATATGGTTATTTTTATGAAGTGCATATAACCAAGAACTCTTCTTCCCACTTTACCAACTAGAAGTAGAGAATTAAAAGCCACTATGAGGTGGATTAAGCAGACCTGCCTCTCACTGCCCATGTATTTATTTTGCGTAGTATAACGCAACCTAATTTAACCCCTTAACGACTTGGCCTTTTTTAGTTTTTTCACTTCCATTTTTCACTCACCAACTTCAAAAATCTATAACTTTTTTATTTTTCCACATAAAGAGCTGTGTTATGGCTTATTTTCTGCGTAACAAATTGCACTTCATAGTGACGGTATTTAATATTCTATGGCGTGTACTGGGAAGCGGGAAAAAAATTCCAAATGCAGTGAAAATGGTGAAAAACCACATTTGTGACGTTTTCTTGTGGGCTTGGATTTTACAGCTTTCACTCTGCGTCCCAAATGACATGTCTACTTTATTCTTTGGGTCGGTGCGAACACGTGGATACCAAATTTGTATAGGTTTTATAATGTTTTCATACATTTAAAAAAATTAAAACCTCCTGCACAAAATATTTTTTTTTTATTTTGCCATCTTCTGGGGCCAATAACTTTTTCATACTTTGGTGTACGGAGCTGTGGATAGTTTAATTTTTTGCGAATTTTGATGCCGTTTTCATTACTATAATTTTTGGAACTGTGTGACCTTTTGATCACTTTTTATTAATTTTTTTATATTTTTCAAAATGGCAAAAAAATGCCACTTTCGACTTCGGACGCTATTTTCTGTTACGGGGTTAAACATAGTGAAAAAACATTATCATATTTTGATAGATCGGGTATTTTCGGACGCGGTGATACCTAATGTGTTTATGATTTTTACTGTTTATTTATTTTTATATCAGTTCTAGGGAAAGGGGGGTGATTTGTATTTTTATTATTTTTTTTTTTTAACTTTTTTTTATTTTTACTTTTACTATTTTTCAGACTCCCTAGGGTACTCTAACTCTGATCGATCCTATCATATACTGCCATACTACAGTATGGCAGTATATGTGGATTTTACTCCCCATGCATTACAATGTGCAATTAGCACATTGTAATGCATGGGTTAAAACGAAGTAGCCTCGGGTGTTCGGAACACCCGAGGTTACCATGACGACGGATCGCCGCTCCCCGTGACGTCATCGGGGAGCAGCGATCCACGATAAGATGGCGGCGCCCATGCGGCGCCATCTCTTTGAAGCCGCTGGCAGCATTGCCGGCGGCGATCGCGGAGAAAACACCCGCGATCGGTGCTAGCAATATGCAGCAAAGACTTACCGGCTATGGAGAGGGCTCGGCCCCGGAAGGGGTTAATAGGGTCCATTTTTGGTGAACCAAAACATGTATGCCCACTAGAGATGAGCAAGCACTAAAATGCTCGAGTGCTCGTTTTGAATAACGAACCCCATTGAAGTCAATGGGAGACTCGAGCATTTTTCAAGGGGACCAAGGCTCTGCACAGGGAAGCTTGGACAAAAACCTGGAAACCTCAGAAAATGATGGAAACACCATGAAAATGGACAGGAAACAGCAGGGGCAGCATGCATGGATGCCTCTGAGGCAGCCTAATCGCACCATTATGCCAAAATTATGGGCAACAACATGGCGATGACAGAGTGACCGAGTGAGGCGAGATAGCATCTAAAACACCCAATAATTGACCCTGACACTATAGGGGACGGCATGCGGAGCGACATACCCCAAATGGAAACAGACCAGAGAGTGCTCCGGCTATCAACAAGGCAATATTTTTTACCCCGTTTCTTGTGACGAGCGCAAAGCTTACGAATTTATGCTGACCAGAGAGTTTTTCAACAGGCCAAGCAGCGGGATGGTGAGGCTGATGATGGCGGCATCGCCACTGACCATCTGTGTTGACTCCTCAAAGTTACTCAGCACCTGACAGATATCAGACATCCACGTCCACTCCTCATTGTAGACTTGAGGAAGCTGACTGACCTGACTACCAGTTCTGGTGGAAGTTGACATCTGGCAGTCTACAATCGCTCTGCGCTGCTGGTAAACTCTGGATAACATGGTTAATGTGGAATTCCACCTCGTGGGCACGTCGCACAACAGTGAGCGGGCAGTTGGAGGTGGCGCTGCGCTGAGAGTGGAATTTGTGGCATCTGTGGAATTTGTGGCATCTGTTATTGACTTTCTGAAATGCGCACAGATGTGGCGCACCTTCGTGAGCAAATCAGACAGATTTGAGCACCGCCTGCTATCGCTTAGCGGCGGCACTGCTGTGCCTAGAGCTACTGACGGATGGCGCCATGCCCACGGATGTTAATTCGGAGGAGGTGGTGGTGGAGGGGTGGAAGGAGGATAAGGCATAGTAGGCCTTAAAGACCGTGACCGAGGTTGGCCCCGCAATCCTCGGCGACGGCAGTATATGAGCGGCCCCAGGGTCAGACACAGCCCCAGCCTCCACCAAGTTAACCCAATGTGCAATCAGTGACATATAGTGGCCCTGCCCGGCAGCACTCGTCCACATGTCCGTGGTTAGGTGGACCTTGTCAGAAATGGCGTTGGTCAAGGCACGGATCATGTTGTCTGACACGTGCTGGTCCAGGGCTGGGACGGCACATCGGGAAAAGTAGTGGCGGTTGGGGACCTAATACTGAGGGGCGGCCACCGCCATGAGGTTGCGAAAAGGCCTCAGTCTCTACCATCCTATAGGGCAGCATCTCCAGGCTCAGTAATTTGGAGATATGGACGTTGAGGGCTGGGGCTTGGGCGCTGTAGAGGATTGTGGAGGCGAAGGTGTAGTTTTCGCGCGGGAGGTGTTTGTGCCGGGGTCCTGAGCAGGGGGATGACTAGCAGAGGTACAAAATGACACAAGGGAAGGAGCAGTGGTGTGCCCGGCCAGAGGTGAATGGCCTTGGTTCCATTGAGTGGGGTGTTTAGCATTCATATGCCTGCGCATTCTGGTGGTGGTTAAGCTAGTAGTGGTGGAACCCCTGCTGATCCTGGTGTGGCACAGGTTGCACTCCACAGTCCGTCGGTCATCAACTGTTTCTTTAACCCCTTAAGGACGCAGCCTGTTTGCAGGTTAAGGCTCGCAACTTTTTTTTGAAATTTGACCTGCGTCTCTTTATATGGTTATAACTTTTGAACACTGTTACTTATCAAAGCGATTCTGAGATTGTTTTTTCCCCACATGTTGTACTTCATTTTAGTGGTAAATTTTGGCTGATACGTTTTGCGTTTATTTACAAAAAAAAGAAAAAAAATGATGAATTTTTAGAAAAATTTGCCATTTTCGAAATTCAAAATCACCGCGTTTTCAGGCAGATAAATTCACCACCTAAATAACTTGCTGAATAACATTTCCCATTTGTCTACTTTACATTTTCATAATTTTTGAAATGTTTGGATAATTTATTTTGACGTCACGCGGCCTACAAATCGAATAGCGATTTTCCGTATTTTCGGAATTGACTATTTTGGGGATAAATACTGTTTGAAATCAAATTTTACATATTTAGCAACAAACCCCCCTATATAACCAACCCATTTTCAAATCTGCACCCCTCAAGCTATCAGAAACAGCATTTACAAAGATTGTTAACCCCTTGAGATCTTCATAGTAATTGAATCAAAATGGCGGTGAAATTTAGAATGGTCAAATTTTGTCGGTTATACGTTCATCTAGCCCTAAAATTTACACATTTCCAAAAGATAAAAAGAGAAAACTCACCATAAAATTTGTTCTACAATTTCTCCTGAGTGCAGCGACCCCCCACATGTGGACATTACTTGTGTTATGGGGGCACAGCAAGGCGCAGAAGGGAAGGAGCGCCCTGCAGCTGCCAGGATTTTAGTTTTCTCGTTGCCCCATTTCGAAGGCTATAAAATTTTTGCTTTTTCGTTATTGGGTCATGTGATGGCATTTTTTTTGCGGGACGAGATGCTTTTTCCAGTGTTACCATTTTGGGGTTGGTATCACCTATTGTTGAAAATTTTGGAACTTTTTTTGAGGTCATGAGTAGAAAAGCATCAATTCTGTACTGGATTTTTTACTTTTTTTTTTTTTGTGTTCACCGTATAGCCTAATAATCCTGTTATCTTTATTCTATGGGTCGATACGATTACGGGGATACCAGACATGAATATTTTTTCTTATGTTTTACTAAATTTGCCAAATAAAACCCTAATGTGGGGAAAAATCTATAATTTTTGCATCGCCGTCTTCCAAGTGGCATAACATTGTTACGTTTTTGGCTACAGAGCTGGTTGATGGCTTGTTTTTTGCGGGACATGTTGTTCTTTGCAACAATATCATTCTGGAGTACGTATGTTTTGTTGATCACTTTTTATTGCATTTTTAGTGGGATATAATAGGTAAAAATCATAATTTTTGGCGGTTTTTTAACGTTTTTTTTTTACGGCGTTCATCATATGGGTTCAATAGTTATTTAGTTTTATTCTATGGATTGTTACGGACGCGGTGATACTATATATGTGGGGTTTGTGTTATGATTTAGACTTTTTTGAGTGTTATATGTCTCTTTATATGTTTTGGGGCTTAGGGGCATTTTTAGTGATTTATAAAGTAATTTTTTATTGAAAAACATTTTTTTTTACATTTTTTTACATGATCCACCATGGGATATGAACAAGCAATCATCTGATTGCTTGTTCTTGATAATACTCTGCAATACTAATGTATTGCAGGGTATTATCAGTGCCAGCCTATGCAGATGCATAGACTGACACTTTGCCTTTAAGATGACGTCACAGACGCCATCTTAAAGGTAAACCCTCCAGGCTTCTCTGGGGTCCCGATCGGACCCCAGAGGTGCCAAAACAGCGATCGGCCCCCCCGAAAACGGTGCGGGGGGGCCGATCGTGGGGTAAAGACCCCCAGAAGGCAGGTTAAATGCCGCGGTCGCGTTGACCGCGGCATTTAACGGGTTAAACACCCGCGATCGGAGCCCACTCCGCCCGCGGGTGTTAGCCGGGGATGTCAACGGTAGATTACCGTTGAAATCCCGCGGCTAACGATGCCGGTTCGGCTGCTATACAGCGCCGAACCGGCATCGTCTCTGCGCAGTAGCTGTACTGCGCTGAGCGCTATTCGCGGGACTCAGCGCAGTACAGCTACGGCGCAGAGCGCTAAGGGGTTAAAGAACCTCCAGACTTCAGAAAATCTAGCCCTCGCCACGGGAGCTTCACTACATGAAACATTTGGTGCTGATGCACCAGCTCTGGCCCTGCCTCTCCCAACCTGTTCTCATATAGGACTCGCCTCTGTCTCAGAAGCACTGTCTTCACCCGGCCTATCAACCCAGCTTGGGTCTGTCACCTTAGTTGAAGCATTGTCCGTAATCCACGACATCACCTGTTCGCACTGTTCTGGCCTCCCAGTAACTTGAGACATGAAGCTAGTGAGTGTAGCTCTGCGGCGTTCCCCTGCTCCCTCATCAGCAGGTGGTGTCTCACACCGCCCAGGACCACGGCCTCTGACCACTGCAGTAATTGGATGCCCATGCCCACACCCTCGTCCTCTACCACTAGCCCTCGGGTTCAACATTTTCAAAATTAAAGTCTATTATATAGACAAAACAGAAATATAAACTGTAATTTTTTTTTTGTTTTTTGTGTTTTTTTTTACTAGAACAAAATGTGCAGAAGAAAATCAGACAGTAACCACAGAAGATGATTGCTATGGCTAGTTTCTAACCTACACTGACAGCACACAAAAGGATTTTGTGCTGTGACTGAATGTGTCACTTTAACTTTTGAAAAACGCTAATGTAGCCCTAACAAGGGCTTGTGGTTTCTTGGAGAATCACTCCTGCCTAACAGTAATCTACTAGAACAGCCTAAAGCTATCTCTGACCAGCAGCAGCTCTCTCCCTAATGGCATCCAGAGAATGATCCGGGCAGCGGCTAGTATATTCCAGGGTCACCTGATCAGGCCAGCCAACCACTGCTATCGAAATGCAAGTGTACCACGTGATGCTGGGTGTACTGCAGAGTCTCCTGGCTTGTGATTGGCTCGGTTTCTGGCCCCCAAAAATCTAAACGCCGTGAGATGCCATTTTCTTGAGCGTGCAAAATACTGGTCTGAGCACCGAACAGTTGAGAGTACGCTAATGCTCGAACGACCATCAAGCTCGGATGAGTATGCTCGCTCATCTCTAATGCCTACTAGGGGCTATTCTAAAGTACATTAATGAGGGAGGAGAGAGAGAGTAGGTGACAAAGATCACTAATGCAGATGTATACAGTATCTTAAAGTTTGCAAAATATATCCGTGTGTGGTGCACACCGTGAGTGTTCGCTAATTGGAACACTATACATGCTTCAATTTAACCCCTGGTGTCCTGGTGGACACATTTTAGTGTTCAGAAATTAATGAGAGTGAACATATGGCCAGTCTAAACATAACAGATACACTGAAAGAACGTTTTAGTAAACAGACAGCAGTGGAGAATCTCTTTCAAGTAGAGAGTAAGGAGGAAGAAAAAGACAATGGGGGTCATTTACTAAGGGCCCGATTCGCGTTTTCCCGACGTGTTACCCGAATATTTCCGATTTGCGCCGCTTGTACATGAATTGCCCCGGGTTTTTGGCGCACGCGATCGGATTGTGGCGCATCGGGGCCGGCATGCGCGCGACAGAAATCGGGGGGGCGTGGCCGAACGAAAACCCGACGTATTCGGAAAAAACGCCGCATTTAAAAACCGCAAATGTGTCGCTTGGGGAGCGCTCACCTTCACCTTCTATGGGATGGTGCATTCCGGGGCGTTAAGATTATTTTCGGCGCTGCAGCGCCACCTGGTGGACGGCGGAGAAACTACCATCTTAAATCCCAGCCGGACCCGAATCCTGTGCAGAGAACGCGCTGCTGGATCGCGAATGGGCCGGGTAAGTAAATGTGCCCCAATGACTTAACCCCTTAAGGACGCAGGGTTTTTCGGCCGATTTCTCGCTCTCCAACTGTGTGAGGGCTTATTTTGTGCGTAACAAATTTTACTTTCCCGTGATGTTATTTATTTTAACATGCCGTGTACTGCGTAGCTGAAAAAAAATTCCAAATGTGGAAAAATTGAAAAAAAAAGTCACGTGCGTCACGTTCTTGTGGGCTCAGTTTTTACGACTTTCACTCTTCGCCCCAAATAACATGCCTACTTTATTCTTTGGTTCGGTGCGATCGCGGTGATACCAAATTTATATAGGTTTTATTGTGTTTTAATACATTTTCAAAAATTAAACGAATGTGTACAAAAAAGAAAAAAAAATTTTTGCCATCTTCTGACGCTAATAACTTTTTCATACTTTGGCGCACGGAGATGTGTGAGGTGTCATTTTTTGCGAAATGAAGCGACGTTTTCATTGCTTCCATTTTGAGGTCTGTGCGATATTTTGATCATTTTTTATTTCATTTTTTATGTTATGTAAAAAGGTGTAAAAGTCGCATTTCGGACATTTGGGCGCCATTTCCCGTCTCGGAGGTCACCGCCGGCCGTAACCGTTTTTATATTTTGATAGATCGGGCATTTTGGGACGCGGCGATACCTAATATGTTTGTGATTTTTACTGTTTATTATGTTTTATATCCGTTCTAGGGAAAGGGGGGTGATTTGAACTTTTAATATTTTATTAATTTTTTTTATTTTTTAAACTTTTTTTTTTATTTTTTTTTTCACTATCTTTTAGACCATCTAGGGTACATTAACCCTAGATGGTCAGATCGCTGCTACCATATACTGCAATACTTCTGTATTGCAATATATGGCATTTTTGCAGCACATTCATTACAATGAGCCACTGGCTCATTGTAACGAATCTGCAGCTGCCAGATAGCCTCGTGTCAAAAGAAGACACGAGGCTACCATGGCAAGCGATCGCCGCCCCCCGATGACGTTCGGGGGCGTGGCGATCGAAAAAAAGATGGCGGCGCCCGCGCGCCGCCGTCTTTCAAACGCCGCCGGCAAAGTCGCAAAGTCAACGGGGGGGTTGATGGCCGCGATCGGTGCTAGCACCGACCGCGGTTATTAGCGGTGGGGGTTTTATGCATTTTGCAAAAACCCCCACCTTTGTATGAAGAGGACTCAGCCCGTGAGCCCTCTTCATACATCCCTTATACCTCTGCGCCGTAGAGCTACGGCGCAGAGCGTTAAGGGGTTAACATCAGTATTTAGGCGATTTAAGGATTTATCAGTTAAACAGGCACAAGCGTGGTGAGGGCTGAGGGGGCTGAGAGCGTCTCTGTTGCCCAAATACGAACTGAGCACCCCAGAATTAAAACAGAGATGGGAGGCAACGTTGACTGAATGTTCAAGGTCATTCATGGATATTCTGAAGAGGACAAAACACAAAAATAAGCAAACTGGAGACAGAGATAACAACTATCTCTAAAGAATTGGAAAAAATTTAAAGAGGTGGAAACATTTGAGGTCAAGTTTCAAAACACTCTTAAACAAATTAACAAAATTGAGAATAAAATAAAGAAGAAAAAAAAAGACGAAAATACATACGAGATCAGAGAGACTTTAAAGTAGGAGGTATTTATAAGTAGGACATCAGAGCTCCAAACCCTCATCCAACTAGAAGAAAATACAAAAGACCACAAGACAAGTGGGTAATAGGGAGACGGGGTCAGAATATAGTGACTCTTCCATATGTGATACAGAAGCAGAAACTGATAGCCCCAGCCCAAGTGACAGCCAGCCTAATACAAACAATAGTGTTGGGACAGAAGCCAATAGCCACCTTTTTTTAGGAGACAGACAGAAATGGGGATACGGGAACAGAGGGGCACAAGCCCAAACTTGGGGTACACGAGGGAAGAAAAAAATAGGACCTTCTAAAGAAGGGCTTTAATTTCTGCTTCACAACCCCCATAAAAAATTTTAGATAATTAAAGATTTGCACTTGTTTGATAGAAAATTGTTCAGAAACATTTTTTTGTAGATCAAGGAGACGGAACGCAATGTGGAGGTTCCCATAGACACTAGAGAAAGTACACAGGAAAATGAAACTCTGCATATTTTGGAAGAACTGGCAGAGGAGAATGCCATTACTCCCAGGATGGAACCTCCATTAGACAAGAATCTGGGAATATTCCCAATCCTAAACTGAAATCCAAATCAAAGACTATGCCCTCTTTTGAATCCTGCCCCCCAGTAAAAATTTTCATTGAGATGGTTTCTAGGGACATTGAGAAATTGGACAATTGAACGTACAGTTCAAACATTACAAAAAAGAAATGGACCAATTGTCAGGCAGGGTTTGTTTTTAAAGATCACACAAAAGGAACTTCTAGCCCTGGAAGAACTTAATAAATGGGATGACGTTTTTAAACAGTCGGAAAAAGGGGGGAACATAGTTATCTGGCCACAGGAGTCCTACATTAAAGAAGCTAAGAGACAGCTATTGAACAAACAATGCTACAGACACTAATGGAGTGATCCCACAAAGGACTTCCTGGTAAAATACCAGAATCCACTAAATAAAGGATGGCAGGATAGAGCCATCTCCACTCAGGAGAGGGATTTTCTCTTGGTCAGGCACCCGAAAGTGGCAACTTTTTATTTGTTGCCCCAGGTCCATAAGGACCTTAATGTTCCACCGGGCAGGCCCATCGTATCCGCTATGGGGTGCCTGACCGAGAGATTGAGTCAATGGTTGGATAATGAATTAAGACATTACGTTCTAGATCTGTTCTCATATACGAGAGATACTATGCAGATAGTGAAGGATTTAGAAGGGGTACATCTAGAACAAGATGAGATTCTGGTGACGGTAGACGTTGATAGTCTCTACACGAGCATAGGACATCAAGTGGGCTGTGACGTTGTTAAATATTTCTTGGAACGTTACAAAGACAAAAGCCCAATGCGACAGAAATTTATTTTGGAAGCGCTGCTCTTCGTTCTTCGTCACAATTATTTCATTTTTGATACCCGCTTCTACCTCCAGACCCAAGGAACGGCAATGGGCGCTGCATGTGCGCCTACCTTCGCCAATCTGTTCCTTAGGGTGGTGGGAGGAGGAGCAGGTATTCTGTGACAGAGGAATTCACACATCACGTTGTGCTTTGGAAAAGGTACATCGATGATGTGGTGTTTATCTGGAAGGGCCAGAGGAAACCATGAAAGAATTCATATCACATCTTAATGAAAATGACTGCAACATCAGAAATGACTGCAACACTGCCCTCATGTACTGCAAAACCTCTATTCCCTTTCTGGATATTAATATTGAAGTAGACAAAGATGGTTCGGTTCAAACAAGAATGTACAGAAAGGAAACGGCCACTAATAGTCTTTTAAACGCAGGGAGTGCGCATTTGCCTCACACCACAAGGGAATTCCCAAAGGGGAGTTCCTGAGATTAAGAAGGAATTGTTCCACCCTTGAAAGATTCAAGGAAGGAGCAATAGCCCTTAAAGAAAGTTTACGACATCATTCTGGCCGTTCCATAAAGAAAGCATATAATGCTGTACTCCACACTGATAGATCTTCTCTGCTACAAGTGAAAACAAAAATTGAAGATTCACAAACAAGATTTATCACTACTCTACATGATAAGTGGAGCAAAATGAATAAGATCATGAACCACTATTGGGGGATTCTCACCTTGGATCCAGACCTAGCCCAAATTGTAGATGAAAGAGTCTCCTGTGGATACAGGAAGGGCTCCTCTTTAGGGAATATTCTGGTACAGTGTCACTTTTGTAAGACCAATGCGGCACGGTACCACAAATATGCAGGTTTCTATCCATGTGGATTGTGTATGGCATGCTAAGTCCTAGTCAGAATGATAGGATTCGAAGACAAGGACGGACATAAATATGATATCAAGGAACATATCACCTGTTCCTCATCCAGGGTAATCTATGCCCTCCAATGCCCCTGTAAGTTAATATACGTGGGGAAAACCATCTGAAAGATGAGAATAAGGATCAGAGAACATCTATACCCAATCAAAAACTATGATAAAATGCAGAGAGAAGCTGAAAAGCAAAATAAACCATTTCAGCCCACATCGATTGCGGAACATTTCAAAAAATTCCACAATTGTAACTTCAGAGGCCTCAAGGGTTGGGCAATCACCCAATTTACATTAGGGATCAGAGGCAGAGACCTGGACACCTTGCTTCTCCAAACGGAGAGCTTCTGAATTTAGAAGATGGGGAGCCTCAAATCCAGAGGCCTGAATGATAACTTTGGCTTCGGATGTTTTGTGTAAACTTTAAGATACTGTATACATCTGCATTAGTGATCTTTGTCACCTGCTCTTCCTCTCCTCCCACATTAATGTACTTTAGAATAGCCCCCTGGTAACGTGGGCATACATGTTTTGGCTCACCAAAAATGGACCCGATTAAATTAGGTTGCGTTATACCACACAATTTCAAAACAAATACATGGGCAGTGGCTTTTAACCCCTTACCGTCATGTGAGGTAGTATTACGTCACATGCCAGGTAGGGGTGCATGGAGAGGGCATGCGGACCGAGCCCTCTCCATAGCCGGTAAGTCTTTTTCTGCATATTGCAGCAAATGCTTACTTGTAACACCCACGATCATTGCCAGTACCGATCGCAGGTGTTTTCCCACTGACGTCATCGGGAACGGCGATCAGTCACCATGGTAGTCTCGGGTCTTCCAAAGACCCGAGGCTACCTTAGCTTAACCCATGCATTACAATGTGCTATCAGCTATCATCTTGCTCTTGTAATTTTTCGCCTGTCCACTGGTTACTAATTGCATAACAAATTAATTTTAAAAAATGAATCATGACTTACAAAGCAGTCCACAACCTTTCTCCTCCAAATAACATAATTAGCCAATAAAATTCTACATATATTCTCATATCTTCTGAGGCAATCTGCAACATAACCCATACACTGGAACATTTACCAAAACATGGCAGGCTGCCCCCCCCATCTTCAAACAAACCTTCAAAATATAATGACCCCACGTGTTTTTTGTTTATATCTGGGATATGGTGACGGGTGGGCGTGGTTAAGAGCAGAGCTGTTTTTTACAGGGGCATGGCATGGAGAGACCACATCGCAGGACATCAAAAGGGACCATAGAGGTAAGTAAATGTTTATTTTTTTATGAAGTCCCCCCTGGCCACCTCCCTGTATTTACTTGGTCTCGGCCAACCCCTTTAAATTGTGTGCGGTATCACAAATGCCTCCTGCATTTAGCTTTCCCTAGTCCTAGCTCTAGGGGAAAACAACTAGCAGAGACAGGTACATGGTGTACTTCTAATCTATCTAAATGTAGAGTGGAAATCCCATCTCACACGTGGTAACAACGCACGCGAAAGTGCCAGCTCCACCACGGTTTTCCTCTACATAGAGCACAATGCGCCACCTGATAGAGAGAGAAGTCTGTGCGATTGCAATAGCAGGCGCACAATCGGAGCAGACTACAACTGCAATGCGTTAACATATTACGCAGTGTGCTGCAAATGTATCTTCACACAATAGCAGATATTAGAAGTATAATCTGTACCCTACAGTGTGGCAAAATAAATGAAGCTTGTATGCCGAATTAATTTAAAGGCAGGTGCTATTTGTTCATTTGTAATAGGTCTAAGGCTACATGCACACTGATGTATGCCCATCATCAGTACGGCATCATACATCAACCGCAATGGAGAGGAGGAGGGGTGATCCCTCCCAACTCCATAGTGATTGACGGTGCACGGCTCGTAACATGGGGAAAGATGGGACATGTCCTATCTTTTCCCCATGTACGGAGTAGTACGTTGCCGTGTCACTCCGTGTGGCCATTGCCGGTCTATGGGGGATGTATATATGGCCGAAAGCTTGTGGCCATACATATGTCCCACTATGGTCATGTGAATGTGGCCTTAAGCTACACAGAGACTTTTAGTGATTGCAAAAATTGAAGTTCCGGAAGCAGTAGTGACACAGCAAAAAATGTAAGTTATACTCCCCACCTGGGTCCCTGGAACCACAACACCACATACACAAATTAAGGGGTCACTTTGTGCTGATTGTGGTCCCAAAAGTTGGTCATCTTATATTTTAATGTGCCCTCTTTTCCGCTTACCCCAATTTCCTTTCATCTACAGCTAGTGCATAAGTCACTGCAACACTGGATTCTGCAGGGCAGTTGTCCAATCCCTTTTGATATAGCCCTGTAAGCATCACATAATAATGTTCAAATTATATCATTTTACAGTACAACTATTTATCATCTACTTACCTATATAAATCAGTACAAATGATAATATTTTATGCTTTCCCCAAACACCTTGTGACTGACCATCAATTTTTGAATTCTGTAAAAGAGAGAATATCTTTTTAGCACAAAACAATTGATAAGCAAACTAAAAAAAAAACTATTCTCCTTGTGATATAAAATATTTTTAACATGTTATTTTAACTATTGTAGATACAAATAGAACAACATTGAGAAATAAACCAAACTATGTCTAGCACAGAATAGCTTGTTATATTGCATATTTGAATACCTGTAATAAAAAACATCTTCTTGACCATTACATACACTATATATTTAGAGGTACACTAGGAGATTTGCACAGAGAAAACATAATGTGAGGGTCAGATAGGATCTTTTATCTAATTATTGAATTTTCTTTTTAACTTTTAAGATTAGTGCCCTAATCTATGACATAATGGGGAGCAGCCAGCCGGATTTAAAAATATAAGACACACAATTGGTTTCGGGTAACTTATTATAACCTAACGGTTATAAAAATATCTCTTGACAATGCACTTGCAAAAAATAAAATATGTGATTAAACTGTATTATTATAGTTTAACAATTTTAAATGTATTCCCACACATACATAGAAACAAATTTATATTTAGACCTGAATAATCCGAAAAACTATAATAATCTATCATAGTCACCATTCATAGCATCACGATATGGGCTCAGCAGGAACAAAGACGCATTTTGAGTGTTCTAGACACTCTTAAAGGACACCTGTCATCAGGTCTGTGTCACTTGTCCTGTCACTACTACCTGTTGGAGCAGCTCACAAGGATCCCATCCCAGCCTTTATCTAGTTATTTCATACATTATTCATTGTAAAATCACATATTTTTTATCAAGTAAATGAGGCTGGTCACATGGTCAGAGGCAGTGATGTCACCCCTGTTACCCCTCCCCTCTCCTCCCCCTGCTCATGTCTGTGTGTAATGTATAGTAAAGTATTGCTGGTATCAGTGCTGCATCTGCTGACATGCTGCATCCTCCTAATATACAGGTGAGAGACACAGACATCAGCTACACATGAATCTGACATGTTCTGCTGTAACATGGCTGCCTGGAGCTGCTGTATCCCTCCTAAACACACACACATACACACATAAGCTGCAGTGGGTGTGGCCACCAGCACCAGGAAGCACATCATTATACAGCCTCACATCATTATACAGGCTGTCAGTCATGCACTGGGGGCGTGGCTGTGCCTCCCACTCATGAATAAGGTGGACAGCTTGAATATGCTAATGCTTCATTGGACATTTCACAGGTCATTTGCATACAGCTTTAGGACCTCATTGCTTAGGTTTACAGGCATGTAGAGGGACAATGAAGGGATAGAGGCAATGCTCTCTAATGGCAGTTCATGAAAATATATTTAGTTTAGGGGGGTTATTTTGCATGACGGGTTCTCTTTAATCATGGCAGTGCAGTGAAGCAGTGGGGATAACACTGAAGCAGTACTTTAAAGAGAACCCGTCATGCAAAATAACCCCCCTAAACTAAAAATATTTTCATAAACTGCCATTACAGAGCATTGCCTCTATCCCTTCATTGTCCCTCTACATGCCTGTAAACCTAAGCAATGAGGTCCTAAAGCTGTATGGAAATGACCTGTGAAATGTCCAATGAAGCATTAGCATATTCAAGCTGTCCACTCTATTCATGAGTGGGAGGCACAGCCACACCCCCAGTGCATGACTGACAGCCTGTATAATGATGTGCTTCCTGGTGCTGGTGGCCACGCCCCCTGCAGCCTGTGTGTGCATGTGTGTGTTTAGGAGAGATACAGCAGCTCTAGGCAGCCATGTTATAGCAGAACATGTCAGATTCATGTGTAGCTGATGTCTGTGTCTCTCACCTGTATATTAGGAGGATGCAGCATGTCAGCAGATGCAGCACAGACACTAGCCATGCTTTACTATACATTACACACAGACATGAGCAGGGGGAGGAGAGGGGAGGGGTAACAGGGGTGACATCACTGCCTCTGACCATGTGACCAGCCTAATTTACATGATAAAAAATAGATGATTTTACAATGAATAATGTATGTAATAACTAGATAAAGGCTGGGATGGGATCCTTGTGAGCTGCTCCAACAGGTAGAGGTGACAGAACTAGTGACACAGACCTGATGCCAGGTGTCCTTTAATGTGTATTCCAGGAATAAGCATAATTCATATACAATTGGGTCCTTAAAATATAAGCCTATATGTAATTAGTTGTTATTCAAAAATTTTTCTGAACGGGGCAGACTCTGCCTGCTGGTCACATGTCCACAAGTCCTGCATCTACCTATAATGTGATCACCACTATGTTTGTCTGTAGTTGGTTGGTTGCAGTGCATGAGTGATGGGAAGTCTGGCTCTTCTTAATGAGCTGGATCATTAGGCTCCGCTCACTAAGTCCAGCCAGTCACCCCCTCCACTCCACTTTTAGCCCTATTTTATTGAGTTAAAGGGAGAATGGTAAGCCCTTGAGGGGTGAGGTTAAGTGAGCAATCAGCTCACAGAAGAGAGCCGACTCCGGTTATTCACGTGGAAGAGTCAGTTAAATCATCACTGTGAGCAGAGCATAAGAGGGAGGAGGGATTACTGAGAACTAAAGGATCATAGGGACCTGTAGTTTCCAGTGGTGGCCATTTTGGTGATATCTCTGCCTTCTTTAGAAAGCCCTTAACATTTTGTAAATCATAAAATCAAACAATTTAAGCTCAATTTGGTAACTAATGACATGAAGTTTGTTTTCGCATCAGACGTTTATATACCCAGAATACTCCTTTAACGATTCTGTAGCTTTCATACACAACACTCAGAGCGCTGTACAGAGAAAAGAGACAGTGGCTAGTGGCATAGAAACCAGTGTCAAAAAATAAATGTAAATAAACATTACACTGACCTCTGACAGAAAGTAAAATAAAAACTATAAGTAAAAAAAATGATTTTAAAAAATGCATTAAAAAAAATATATACCCCCAAAATGGTTGCGACCCTTCAGTCTCTAACGCCACCCTATCCGACACGCAGTTACCCTTTAACCTTTTAAATTTTTATATCAAAATTTGTGGCCTAAAATACAAAGCTTAATATTATAATGTCTGCTAAGGTAATTATTACAGCGACAAAAACATAGCTCATATATAAAAAAAATAATCTTATTAAAATGCTTTCAGCTTTAGCCTTACATTTTTAACAGTAAAAATTCTGACCTCAAAAATAAAAAACTGTTAAAAGAACACGTGAAAAAGCAGCAAATTGTAACTAGTCCTGAAGCCGTTATTTACCCTACTAGCGAAAAAGTAAAGGTTTGCAGCATAGAAAACCACAATGGTACTGTGCAAAAAAGACTTGTTCTTTATATTAGCTGCGGGTGACATGACAAAAGGATAAAAACACTGGATCAACGCGTTTCCACGCTACTGCTTCATGGTCTCCTATTTACCCTACTCATCATTTGTTGCAGCCATTTTCACTTTACAGAGCTCTAAACCCGGGATACTTATAAGTACTTCCAACTTGTTAGCTCCTAGGAGCCAAGTGTGCAACACATTAGGATTGTTATATTGTACTTCCAATGTTGTTGCTTCATTTCCTAGCTGCAAAAAGTAGTTGGCATCTTTTGTGTGCACCCAGTTAATGCGGAAACCATTTACCAGAAGTCATTGACCACTAGGATTTCAAGGTTTGTACATGACAAGGATTGCGGGCAAGTTTAAGGCTTATGCTGTCTCTACCGTTACAGCTTAATCAGCCCTACCTGAGTATATAGGCCTTGGAAGCTGTGATTAATAAGGTATAGAGTCTGTTTCAAACGGTTGAGGATGGCATAATGCGTTAAGCAGCATGTGCAGAGCTTTGCATTCTGCAAGTTATATTTCCATTTAAGACTCCAGTCTTCTGGTAATTATGCTCAAAGGTTGGACATAGTTATGTCTCTTTTGTAGGAATGGCCATTTTCTGTGGCTCCAGATTCTCCTGAGTTGTCCTCTGTTGATTTATTTTTCTCTGCATTGGGTCTGCTGTATGAGGAACCTGACAAGGATGCATATGCAGAAAGTCAGTTCATATCTTTACATCAGGGAAAGTGTCCAGCTAAGAACTATTGTACTGAGTTTAGAAAGTAGTGTGTTCCTTCTAGTTGAAATGGTCATGCTCTTAGGACTCAATCCAGGTGAGGTCTGTCAGATGCTTCGAGAGATCTTCTTGTAATATGTCCGAGTCCCAGCAATTGTTACATTCAGTTTAGCATTACAGTTAAATATTTATACTATGAAACGCACAGTCTTACATGTTACTAGTTCGTTAGTTGCAAACGAACAGTTAAAAGAAGATTGTGATACAGCACAGAACGTAAAAAAGACCATATTACCGTATATACTCGAGTATAAGCAGAGACTCCCAATTTTACCACCAAAACTGGGAAAACCTATTGACTCAAGTATAAGCCGAGGGTGGGAAATACATTGGTCACATCCCCCCCCCCCCAGTATATAGCCAGCCCATTTTTTTTAACTACAGTTAAACAGCAGTATACAGCCAGCCCAGCCTGCCCCAGTAGTATACAGCCAGCCCCCAGTAGTATACAGCCAGCCCAGCCTGCCCCAGTAGTATACAGCCAGCCCCCAGTAGTATACAGCCAGCCCAGCCTGCCCCAGTAGTATACAGCGAGCCCCCAGTAGTATACAGCCAGCCCAGCCTGCCCCAGTAGTATACAGCCAGCCCCCAGTAGTATACAGCCAGCCCATTCTGCCTCCAAAGTATACAGCCAGCACAGCCCTTAAAAAACAAAAAAAAGTTTACATACCCTTCGGCGGCCCCGATGTAATCGCGGCTCCTCTTCTATAACAGGTGGCAGGACGCGGCCATGTTATATGCCAGCATTCTATACACCTGCCAGCTGTGAGATAATATGGCCGCGTCCTGCCGTCTGTTACAGAAGAAAGAAGAGGAGCCAGGAAGCCAGAAGAGGAGCCACGATGACATCGCGGGAGCAGCACGAACATCGGGGGAGCAACGCTGCGCATCGGGGCCGCCGGAGGGTTAGTATGTAAGCTTTATTTTTTTTATTGACTTGTGTATAAGCCTAGTTGACCTGAGTGAAGTTGCGCCCCCCCCCCCCCCCCACCTTGTTCAAATCAAACAAAATTGGTGTCAAACGTTTGTACTGGTTTGTGCAGTAGAAATTTTCGTTTGTTCCGCTATAGTTTTTAAGATTTTAATGAAAGTTTCCAGAGGTCATCAGAGGTCAACCAGCCCCCCCACATTGCCCAAATCAAACAAAACTGGGACCGAACAATTCTGCTTCGTTTGTGCTGCTCAAATTTTTGTTTGTTCTGCTTTTGTTTTGAATAAATGAGCAAAAAATTAAAAGTTCAAAAGTTCAACCAGCCCCCCCACATTAACCGGATCAAACAAAACTGGTGTCAAACGTTAGTGCTACGTTTGTGCTTGTTTGTGGAGCAAACATTTTCGTTTGTGCCGCTATCATTTTTAATATATTCATACTTTTTTGCAGAGGTCATCAGAGTTCATTTCTTCCAAAGTACAATGTGGTTGCTAGCTCTCCCTGGTGATCAAGCCAGGGAAGTGTCACTAGGTTTTTTACCAGTTCATCCTAAACACCTTAAACACCTGAACATACCTTAAAAATGATAGCGGCACAAACGAAAATTTCTGCTGCACAAACCAGCACAAACTTAGCACAAACGTTTGACACCAATTTTGTTTGATTTGAACAAGGTGGGGGGGCCAACTTCACTCAGGTGCCAAGTTGAGGTTTTTCAGCACATTTTTTTGCTGCTGTTGATACTGGCTGGATACTGAAAGGGGGCCACAGGGCACAATGCACAGGCAGCCACCTACAGCTGAGCCATTCTTGACAGTAAATTATTTTAAGTGCAACTGCAAATCCATCAAATTTAGATAAGGTTAGTTGTTGAAGGAGGACAGAGTTAATGTTGTGACTTTACTTTTACATTTTACAAGTGTAAGATGAGTGATAAATAGAGATGAGCGAGCACTAAAATGCTCGGGTACTCGTTATTCGAGACAAACTTCTCCCGATGCTCGAGTGCTCGTCTCGAATAACGAGCCCCATTGAAGTCAATGGGAGACTCGAGCATTTTTCAAGGGGACCAAGGCTCTGCACAGGGAAGCTTGGCCAAAGACCTGGGAACTTCAGAAAAGGATGGAAACACCACGGAAATGGACAGGAAACAGCAGGGGTAGAATGCATGAATGCCTCTGAGGCTGCTTAATCGCACCATTATGCCAAAATTATGGGCAACAGCATGGCCATGACAGAGTGACAGAATGAAGCTAGATAGCATCTAAAACATCCAATAATTGACCCTGACACTATAGGGGACGGCATGCAGAGGCAGCGGCAGGCTAGAGAGTGGCATGGCGACATACCCTAAATGGACTCAGGCTTCAAACCAATGGGTGGCAGAGAGGAACCAAAGGAGGTGAGCAAGAAGCGCTCAAATAATATCGGTACATGATAAAAGTTTGCCAGTATATTTTGTGGATTACACAGCAGGGTGGCGACAAAGTTAACAAGTTTGATGTGGAATGGCCTGTAATAGCTCTTGGGCGGTGTGCCTTTTATCACCTAGGCTCAGCTGTTTGAGCACCGCCTGCTGTCGCTTAGCGACGGCACTGCTGCTGTGCCTAGAGCTACCGACTGATGGCGCCATGCCCACGGATGGTAATTCGGAGGAGGAGGAGTTGGAGGAGGGGTGGGAGGAGGGGGAGGTATTGTAGGCCTTTGAGACCTGGACCGAGGTAGGCCCCGCAATCCTCTGCGTCGGCAGTATATGACCAGCCCCAGGGTCAGACTCGGTCCCAGCCTGCACCAAGTTAAGTGTAGTAGCGTTCTTATAAGTTTGGGATATGGCGGGTGAGGGGAATGTAAACAGATGCGCAAGAAGCGCTGAAATAATATCCGTAAATGGTAAAAGTTTGCCAGTATATTTTGTGGATAACACAGCAGGGTGGCGACAAAGTTAACAACTTTGATGTGGAATCCATGAAAACAACCCAAATTTCTGCCTGACACACCTCGTTTGATAAGGGGACGATGTATGGAGGCAGCTATATGGACGACTTTTGGAGGTAGCAATGGAGACAACGTGTGGAGGCTGCTATGGAGACAAATTAATTTGGATAGTGCCTGTATGTGGCAGTCCAAAAAAGTTTTCAAACCAGAGGAGCAGGTAGGTGGCCCTCCAGAAAAATGAAATAGATTGAGTGCCTGTATGTGGCAGTCCAAAAAAGTTTTCAAACCAGAGGAGCAGGTAGGTGGCCCTCCAGAAAAATTGAATAGATTGAGTGCCTGTATGTGGCAGTCCAAAAAAGTTTTCAAACCAGAGGAGCAGGTAGGTGGCCCCCCAGAAAAATTGAATAGATTGAGTGCCTGTATGTGGCACTCCCAAAAATTGTTTAAAACAGATGGCCCTCCAGAAAAAATAAATGCATAAAGTACTATTGCTAGAGCCAGTGGGCCCTGTCAAAAAATAGCCAGTTTCCTCTGCTTTAGTGTACAAAGAGGAGGAGAAGGAGGAAAATGAGGAGGAGGAGGAGTGCATAAATTATTCAGGTTGAGCTTCCTTCACCTGGTGGAGATTGGAAATTATGAGAAATCCAGGCTTTATTCATCTTAATAAGCGTCAGCCTGTCAGCGCTGTCAGTCGACAGGCGTGTACGCTTATCGGTGATGATGCCACCAGCTGCACTGAAAACCCGCTTGGACAACATGCTAGCGGCAGGGCAGGCAAGAACCTCCAAGGCGTACAGCGCCAGTTCGTGCCACATGTCCAGCTTTGAAACCCAGTAGTTGTAGGGAGCTGTGTGATCATTTAGGAAGATAGTATGGTCAGCTACGTACTCCCTCACCATCTTTCTGTAAAGATCAGCACTACTCTGCCGAGACTGGGGACTGGTGACAGTGTCTTGCTGGGGTGACATAAAGCTGGCAAAAGCCTTGTAAAGCGTACCCTTGCCAGTGCTGGACAAGCTGCCTGCTCGCCTACTCTCCCTCGCTACTTGTCCCGCAGAACTACGCACTCTGCCGCTAGCGCTGTCAGAAGGGAAATACTGTTTCAGCTTGTGCACCAGGGCCTGCTGGTATTCATGCATTCTCACACTCCTTTCCTCTCCAGGGATGAGAGTGGAAAGATTTTGCTTGTACCGTGGGTCCAGGAGAGTGAATACCCAGTAATCGGTGCTGGAATAAATTCTTTGAACGCGAGGGTCACGGGATAGGCAGCCTAGCATGAAATCTGCCATATGCGCCAGAGTACCAACGCGTAAGAATTCACTCCCCTCACTGGCCTGACTGTCCATTTCCTCCTCCTCCAACTCCTCTTCTTCTGCCCATACACGCTCAACAGTGAAGGACTCAACAATGGTCCCCTCTTGTGTCTCGCCAACATTCTCCTCCTCTTCCTCCTCATCCTCCTCCACCTCCACCTCCTCCGATATGCGCTGAGAAACAGACCTAAGGGTGCTTTGGCTATCAACAAGGGAATCTTCTTCCCCCGTCTCTTGTGACGAGCGCAAAGCTTCCGACTTCATGCTGATCAGAGAGTTTTTCAACAGGCCAAGCAGCGGGATGGTGAGGCTGATGATGGCGGCATCGCCACTGACCATCTGTGTTGACTCCTCAAAGTTACTCAGCACCTGACAGATATCAGACATCCACGTCTACTCCTCATTGTAGACTCGAGGAAGCTGACTGACCTGACTACCAGTTCTGGTGGAAGTTGACATCTGGCAGTCTACAATCGCTCTGCGCTGCTGGTAAACTCTGGATAACATGGTTAATGTTGAATTCCACCTCGTGGGCACGTTGCACAACAGTCGGTGAGCGGGCAGTTGGAGGCGGCGCTGCGCTGCCCTGAGAGTGGCAGCATCTGTGCTGGACTTCCTGAAATGCGCACAGATGCGGTGCACCTTCGTGAGCAAATCAGACAGATTGGGGTATGTCTTGAGGAAACGCTGAACTATGAGATTTAACACATGGGCCAGGCATGGCACATGTGTCAGTCTGCCGAGTTGCAGAGCCGCCACCAGGTTACGGCCGTTGTCACACACAACCATGCCTGGCTTCAGGTTCAGCGGTGCCAGCCACAGATCAGTCTGCGCCGTGATGCCCTGTAATAGCTCTTGGGCGGTGTGCCTTTTATCGCCTAAGCTCAGCAGTTTGAGCACCGCCTGCTGTCGCTTAGCGATGGCACTGCTGCTGTGCCTAGAGCTAGCGACTGATGGCGTCATGCCCACGGATGGTAGTTCGGAGGAGGAGGTGGAGGAGGGGTGGGAGGAGGAGGAGGCATAGTAGGCCTGAAAGACCTGGACCGAGGTAGGCCCCGCAATCCTCGGCGTCGGCAGTATATGACCAGCCGCAGGGTCAGACTCGGTCCCAGCCTCCACCAAGTTAACCCAATGTGCCGTCAGCGATATATAGTGGCCCTGCCCGGCAGCACTCGTCCACGTGTCCGTGGTCAGGTGGACCTTGTCAGAAACGGCGTTGGTCAGGGCACGGATGATGTTGTCTGACACGTGCTGGTGCAGGGCTGGGACGGCACATCGGGAAAAGTAGTGGGGACCGAATACCGAGGGGCGTCCGCCGCCATGAGGTTGCGAAAAGCCTCGGTCTCTACTAGCCTATAGGGCAGCATCTCCAGGCTAAGCAATCTGGAGATGTGGACATTAAGGGCTTGGGCGTGCGGGTGGGTTGCACTATATTTCCGTTTCCGCTCCAGCGTCTGGGGTATGGAGAGCTGAACGCTGGTGGATGCTGTGGAGGATCGTGGAGGCGATGATGGGGTTTTTGTGCCAGGGTCCTGGGCAGGGGGCTGAATATCAGCTGATACAGGGGAAGGAGCAGTGGTGTGCACGGCCGGAGGTGAACGGGCTTGGTGCCACTGAGTGGGGTGTTTAGCATTCATATGCCTGCGCATACTGGTGGTAGTTAAGCTATTAGTGGTGGAACCCCTGCTGATCCTGGTTTGGCAAAGGTTGCACACCACAGTCCGTCGGTCATCCGGTGTTTCCTTAACCCCTTAACGCTCTGCGCCGTAGCTCTACGGCGCAGAGGTATAAGGGATGTATGAAGAGGGCTCACAGGCTGAGTCCTCTTCATACAGAGGTGGGGGTTTTTGCATTTTGCACAAAACCCCCACCGCTAATAACCGCGGTCGGTGCTTGCACCGATCGCGGCTATTAACCCTCTAAACGCCGCCCGCAAAGTCGCGGGCGGCGTTTAAAAGACGGCGGCGCGCGGGCGCCGCCATCTTTTTTTCGATCGCCATGCCCCCGAACGTCATCGGGGGGCGGCGATCGGTTACCATGGTAGCCTCGGGTCTTCTCTTGACACGAGGCTACATGGTTTATGCAGGTTCGTTACAATGAGCCAGTGGCTCATTGTAATGTAAGACCTGCAAAAACGCCATATATTGCAATACTGTAGTATTGCAGTATATGGTAGGAGCGATCTGATCATCTAGGGTTAATGTACCCTAGATGGTCTAAAAAATAGTGAAAAAAAAAAAGAAAAAAAAAAGTTTACAAAATAAAAAAAATTAATAAAATATTAAAAGTTCAAATCACCCCCCTTTCCCTAGAACGGATATAAAACATAACAAACAGTAAAAATCACAGACATATTAGGTATCGCCGCGTCCCAAAATGCCCGATCTATCAAAATATAAAAACGGTTACGGCCGGCGGTGACCTCTGAGGCGGGAAATGGCGCCCAAATGTCCAAAATGCGACTTTTACACCTTTTTACATAACATAAAAAATGAAATAAAAAATGATCAAAATGTCGCACAGACCTCAAAATGATAGCAATGAAAACTTCGCCTCATTTCGCAAAAAATGACTCCTCACACATCTCCGTGCGCCAAAGTATGAAAAAGTTATTAGCGTCAGAAGATGGCAAAAATTTTTTTTTCTTTTTTGTACACATTCGTTTAATTTTTGAAAATGTATAAAAACACAATAAAACCTGTATAAATTTGGTATCACCGCGATCGCACCGAACCAAAGAATAAAGTAGGCATGTTATTTGGAGCGAAGAGTGAAAGTCGTAAAAACTGAGCCCACAAGAACGTGACGCGGTTTTTTTTCAATTTTTCCACATTTGGAATTTTTTTTCAGCTTCGCAGTACACGGCATGTTAAAATAAATAACATTACGGGAAAGTAAAATTTGTTACGCACAAAATAAGCCCTCACACAGGTCTGTACACGTTAAAATGAAAAAGTTATGGATTTTTGAAGTTGGAGAGCGAGAAATTAGCCGAAAAACCCTCCGTCCTTAAGGGGTTAAAGAAACTCCAGACTTCTGTAAATCTAGCCCTCGCCGCGAGAGCCCTCGCCATGGGAGCTTCACTACGTGACACATTTGGCGCTGATGCACCTGCTCTGGCCCTGCCTCTCCGTCTGGCCCCACCACTGCCTCTTCCAACCTGTTCTGGTCGAGGACTCTCCTCCGTCTCAGAAGCACTGTGTTCACCCGGCCTCTCAACCCAGCTTGGGTCTGTCACCTCATCATCCTCCGATCCCTCAGTCTGCTCCCCCCTCGGACTTCCTGCCCTGACAACAACTTCACCACTGTCTGACAACCGTGTCTCCTCATCGTCCGACACCTCTTTACACACTTCTTCCACTACGTCAAGAAGGTCATCATCACCCACAGACTGCGACTGGTGGAAAACCTGGGCATCGGAAAATTGCTCAGCAGCAACCGGACAAGTGGTTTGTGACTGTGGGAAGGGTCCAGAAAAAAGTTCCTCAGAGTATGCCGGTTCAAATGCCAAATTTTCATGGGAGGGGGCAGACTGGGGGGGAGGAGGCTGAGGTGCAGGAGCTGGAGGAGTGCCGATTTCGGTGACATGGGTGGACTGCGTGGAAGACTGACTGGTGGACAAATTGCTCGAAGCATTGTTGGCAATCCACGACATCACCTGTTCGCACTGTTCTGGCCTCAACAGTGCTCTACCACGAGTCCCAGTAATTTCAGACATGAACCTAGGGAGTGTAGCTCTGCGGCGTTCCCCTGCTCCCTCATCAGCAGGTGGTGTCTCACCCCACCCAGGACCACGGCCTCTGACCCCTGCAGTAGTTGGACGCCCACGTCCCCGCCCTCGTCCTCTACCCCTAGCCCTCGGGTTAAACATTTTGAAAATGAAAGTTATATAACTTTTTTTTGTGTTTTTTAGTTTTTAAAACCAAACAACGCTATCCTATTGCTATGGCTATTTTCTAGTATGAAAGCACACTGCTATGCCAGATGAGATGACGCTGAGTTATGAAAAAATAAACTTAAAATAAAAAGGAAATGGCAGACTGTGCCTAATTGAAATCCAACCCCTAATAAATTTTCCCACTTCGGTCTTTGCGATGGATATGTGCGTCACTAAGCGCTAAACACAGCGGTCGCAAGTCTCACTCCAAATTCCTCACAATTGGCTAGTATATTCACTGCAGCAAGGACAGCCACCAGCAGATCAACCAGAAATAAAATATATATAACGCTATTGTAGGCGTAAGTAAGCCGTTTGGATTCTCCTTTGGCTATTTTCTAGCCAAGTATGAAAGCACACTGCTATGCCAGATGAGATGACGCTGAGTTATGAAAAAATAAACGTAAAATAAAAAGTAAATGGCAGACAGTGCCTAATTGAAATCAAACCCCTAATAAATTTTCCCACTTAGGTGTTTGAGATGGATATGTGTGTCACTAAGAGCTAAACACAACGGTAGCAAGTCCCCCTGCAAATTCCTCACAATATGGTACTAGCTGCACTACTAGTGCCAGCAAGCCCAGCCACAAGCAAACAAACAAAAAAAAAAAGTATAACGTTATTGTAGCCCTAAGAAGGGCTGTTGGGTTCTTGTAGAATCACTCCTGCCTAACACTATTCTAATAGAACACCCTAACGCTTTCCCTGACCAGCAGCAGCTCTCTCCCTAGCGGCATCCAGACACAGAATGATCCGAGCAGCGCGGGCAGCGGCTAGTCTATCCCAGGGTCACCTGATCTGGCCAGCCAACCACTGCTATCGACGTGTAAGGGTACCACGTCATGCTGGGTGGAGTGCAGAGTCTCCTGGCTTGTGATTGGCTCTGTTTCTGGCCGCCAAAAAGCAAAACGGCAGGAGCTGCCATTTTCTCGAGCGGGCGAAGTATTCGTCCGAGCAACGAGCAGTTTCGAGTACGCTAATGCTCAAACGAGCATCAAGCTCGGACGAGTATGTTCGCTCATCTCTAGTGATAAAGCAATTTGAGTTTGTGAAATACTTACAAAAAAAAAAAAAAGGCCATTTTGTTCACTTCTGGTTCAATTCTGGTATAATTCTGTTGTGCACATAGAATTGTACTTAGGAGAATTCACTGCAGACCAAGGGTTGAGACACCTTAAGTCTACACTAGAAAAGGCTATGGCTGAAATAGGCAGCTTAGGGAACGCAAGAGAGAACGGTCATTTCATCCAGTCCTGTTCTACCAGACAGAGCTGGCTCCATGTTTCAGTAGGCCCCTGGGCAATAGTGAATATATATAGACCCTCGGATTTATAAATGAATGTGGCCAGTACATACCAAATAATGAAAGTTACCTCACCTCATGCAGGTCCAGGGCTCCTGCTATTCCTCATCACCTATTCTGCTATAAGCTTCAACTCAGCATATTCTGTGCAGCAGGGAAGCAGGTGGCGTGAAGCCGTCACGCCAGCCAGCATCCTGCAAAGTGTACAGAGACACTCTGATGCAATTGAGTTTTTTAAAATGTATACAATTGTCAAAATTGTCATACTTTATAGAAAACTGGGATGTTATAGAAGTAGATGTCCAGCTTCATTTATCAGCTGGCCAGTCAGCTATTCTATTAAAACGGTAAAACAACAGACTGGCAGCGATGTGTTTTATGACCCAACAGTTTATCTGTTGGGTCTCTTAGCTTTGTTATCATGTTTATCTCCGATTTAACCTCTCATCTCCCGCTGACTTGGCTGGAAGATCTACTACACTGACACTTCTGCAGAACGGGCTTGTAAACGCTGCTTGTAAATTATGCTGCTTTCTGTAGTGCTCCAAGCCCGCACTGTGCAGTAGAGCAGTACAGCTGATTGAGTGCTCTGCTGTGGAATTTCACAACAATCACTGCAGGCACTGAGAATTGTGTTGAAGGTCAAGGAATACGCTGATGTCAGCCCGCCGATGTGAGTTTGCTGAGGAATGGAATCATTCCCTGCAGTGAGTAGCTCTCGTCCCATCCCTGCCGTTTCACAGAGGTAGAACTTGTGCGCCCCCCCCCCCCCCCAATCACTCAGAGCCATCTGCCAAGCAGCCCAGTTGAGAAGCAACCATTAGAAGAGTGCCGTAAGGCCCCTCTAGAAGCTATGGGTCCCGCCACTTGCCCGGGTATGCTGGGTGCCGACACCGGTCCTGCTACCAGACCCGTTTATGAAGCATCAACACCCAAATCAAGAAGGTCACTTAGGTACAGAGGTATTTCCAAAACCTCAGATGAGGTCACCTGTTTGTTCTATGACTGAGAATCAGGTGTCTGAAGAGGCCATTGCTGACTGGGGGCCAAGGACAAGAAGTCCATCACTTTTGGTTATGTGAATTGCAAAACTTGAAATTTGTGTCTAAAGCTGATGCGTCTGCTAATGAGCCAGATTTATTTACGGTTATCTGTAACAGTTATGGAGGAATGTCACGGTACTGGATTTGCTGAATATTATGCTACTACAGAATGAAGCTTCCTATAGAATGACAACAGATCTAGAAAACCACGAGGAATTGATAAAATATATCGGAAAACTTATGTAAAGAATTTTAAAAAATAACAGGAGCACTGTCAGCATGCAAACTTATTAGGGGGTACTGTATATATGAAACATTTATAAGGGAATCATATATATAAGCATGATGGTGGCACCCTACACTTGTTAATTCTTCTAGGGAGCTCTAAATATATGTAAATTTATTATGTACACTTTATCAATGTACTGAGCTTTGTTCTGGTTCTTACATGAACTTGCATTCAGAAATGTTTTGTGGTAACACTTTCAGGAAATTGTGTTATCTAACTTTATCTAAGTTCCACACCCTTCTTTTTACTACTGTGAACTTACAAGAATTACAAAGGAAATCAACAACATGTGTTCACACTTATTTTGCTTCAAAAGAATCTTAATTCTCTTCTTGTTTTGTGAATCCAGCAGCTTTTTGTGCCAGTATTCAGGGATAGTTTGCAAATAAATACATGTGCAAACTGCTTGCTCATGTAATTAAGTAGCTATTCCGCCAGTCTTGTGCCCCGGCTGCATTGTATTCGCACCGGCTGCCACATTTAAGTCTGCAAGTTCACCCGTTAAACTGGGTGCACCAGAAAAAAAAATGGTGCATTCAGTGTAAGTGATATCGGCACATGCAGGGTGCACCAGATTAATTAATGGCACACTTTGCACATTAGTGAAGCAAACTACACGTAGTAGAGTTTGCCTCACTAATTGTAAATCTGGGCACATTATGTACTGCGAAGGGTATAAAAATAAAAACTATTTAAAAATTACCATTATAGTGTTTCCAATCTCCCCCAAAAATGTACTGTATAAGCTGAGGTATAGGCCAACCCAGATATAAGCCAAGGCACAATTTTAATATCAGGTTATTGGAACTTCACTGACCCCTGAGGGAGACGCATCGCCAATGGAACTTGTAGGGTACCCTTACCCGCACACCGCTATATTTCCTCTTTGTACCATACTTCTTGGTATTCATTGTATCCATCTTTGCCTAGGTTATCTATCTATTTTAGGTTGTGCCATTTGTTCTCCTTTTACCAATATTATTACATGTGGTTAGGATGATACACTGTCATAGCTGCTAGGGTGTTAATAGGGCATGGATGCATAGGGCATAGGAAATCTTATTTCTATACCATAGGGATTGATGTGAATGGTTTTGGTGTATAAACTTCCCATGACTTACACATCTTGATATGTATTTTTATTGTTTTTATATATCTTGACTTTTGTTGTGTGGCATATTCATTACGATAATGAAATGAAGTGATTTTGCACTATTTTGCCTGTGCATACTCTCTTTGCATAATATTTGGTACATCATTTTTGTGAGTTGGCTTTAAGAAATACTAATTGGAGATTTAGCTGTGCACATCTCTCTTCTTCTAAGATATATGGATATTGGAGTGTTTTTTCTAAATAAACAAAGCAGTTTCATTTGGGAGTGCGTGTGGTAATTTTTCATTTACATTTTTTAGCCTTTTTTTTCTTCTTGTTTGGTTTATCTGCCATCAAAATCAATCATGATAAACCAGGGACACATCCATACATCTAGGTACTGTGCTGAGGAAGCAGGGATATAGTTATTAAAGGGGCTACACCGCGCTCCTTGGAGGTAGAGGGGAGTGGAAAAATATTAGGAGGGAGTTCTGTAGAGAGTATTTCTATTTTTACAGAAATATATTGTCTAGAGCTGCTGCGTCCTCTGGCTTGCAGGAAAAGGTCCTGATGTACAAATATTTATGAAGTGGGTAGCCAGTGGTTGGTCGCGCTGCTGTTTTACCAGGATTTTGTATATTAATGGATCATTATATGTATAACAACAAATGTTCACTATTAGAAGACATTTATTACATATAAAAGCAGTATAGTTTAAGAATTCATACGTTTCGGGGTGGATTGACCCCTTCTTCAGGTCCACAGGGTTCTGTAAGTTGTAATAACGTACTGTCAGATTTTGGATGTCCACATGAAAAATAAAATTATACTAAAGGTACACTTTATAATCTCATAAAAAGTGACATTATTGTCTATAACAGATAAAGTATCAGCATTTAACACATGAAACAAAGTAAGAGTTGTTTAAAATATACAAAATTTAAAAGTATAGTATATACAATAATAAGTTGAGGCAATAGTTATTGCAAGGCAAGTGCATAAAAAGTTCATAAAAGGTGCAAAGAGAGTTCATAAAATATTGAATTCATTGTTGTGACAAGAGAAATATCTATTGGTTTGACTCATCTGATGTGAGATTAAAAGAAGGTGTACTGACCTTTCTGTGTATCAGAAATCATATATGGAACTCATTTTGGGGAAAATACTGTTTTATAAGCACTAAAAGGAGAAGTAGGGTATAATGTTATACAGAGGAATAGGTATCCAGTAACTTTGGGGCTAAGGGGATTGTAGGGATGACCATTATCTGACCTTTTTTACGCTGGGGCTGAAATGAGGGCCAGTTGTCAGGTATCAGATTGTCATATAAACCTGCGATGCTGGAGAGATAATAGTGAGATCGACATTAGATTGTGTCTTGTCTTTGATTACCTTGGGTAATGGACAAAGTGAGGAACTCACGTAGATGGTATGTCGGGTCCGGTCAGCAGCAGCGAGCCAAATGATCGCCGCCGGACGGGGATTTAAATAAGGCTGGGGCGGAGTGGGCGCCTGCGCTCTGTAGATGAGAAGAGGATGTGCAGTGCGCACGCGCAGCCACCGCTAGCGGAGGTTTCGGAATATAAGACATCGTCAGTAGAATATGGGCTATAGGGTTATTGAAATCTGGTAAGTCTATCCGCTATGATTGGAAGTTATTAGCGTTGTGTCATTATAAAATAATAGTAATTGGTGGCCTAGGGATTAATCTAGAAATGAGTTTTGTGGAGGTATTGGCTAATTGTTCCATTATTAATGGTATTAATCTGGGGATGGTGTAACAGCCTGTAAACATTTTTTACCAAATTCATGGTTTTGAAAAGTTGAACATTTTTAACAACCCATTCTAATCTTTTTCTTACACCAGCGTTCTTGTATACCATACATTTTCATATATAAGAGAGATGATTGGCAGCCTTATCCTAGGGTCTTGTATCTCAAAAGAGGCACTATGATTGTGACCATGTAGTATTTAGTTGGAGCACAAGATTGGCTCCAATACTATTATGCCTTCAGTGCAGGCTAGGCCCATGTCAATCCTCCCATCTTTATGGCAGAGATAGAATAAAACATGCAATGTGCAATGTAATTATTTTCCCCCTAAGCCACAACTTTTGCTCTGCCCTTACCACCACCTCACACAGTATAATTTTCCACTTGGTGATATTCATCTACCCCTTTTATACTGTTCCCCCAGCTCTCCCACACATTAAAACACCCTTATATTGTGCCCTACCAGCAACTCTCCCTCTTATTTTGCCCCTTCCTCCAGGAGTTCCCTCTTTTATTGTGACCCCCAAACAGCTCCCTTTCTGATTTGGAACCCCCAGAAGATCAATCTCAAGCAGCTCCCCCGCTAATTGTGCCCTCACAGTAAAATAATAAAGAACTGTAATCAATTCAGTAGGTGTCCAGATGATGCCGGAAAAGTTGATGTCCCTGCACACAACTCCTGCCGGTTGGGACAGAGCCCAAAAATCAGGACTGTTCACTCCGTCTGATGCTATTCACATCAATGTGGTTCATCATGGAGGCCACAATGAAACAGGCCCAAGTGACAAAGGTAATGTGGCCAAACACAGATAAGGGATTGTTGATGAAGGGACTATTTGTCTCCACCTTACCTCTTATCAATAGACACTTCATTATTACAGTGCAGTGTTAGTAAAGGTGTTAAAGTTAACCTAGCTGATAGATCAAATCCTGTCATTTCTACTTGTTCTATTTTCCTAAAAGCATTGTAACAGAGACTTCATTTTAAGATGGTGCCAGCATTGTGATTCTAAGCAAAACAATTAAAGGGGTTGTCCGAGTTTAAAAAAATATATATATGTGGCCGGGAGCGGGGTTACTAAAACAATAAAGCTGTACTTACCTCCCGGTGCCCTCCCGTATCCAGCGCTGCTGTCGCTCCGGTCCGGGGGCCATGTAAACAAACATGGCCGCCGGAGCAGCGCTGGATTCAGCTTCCGGCCGGATGCGACAACCTTCCGGTCCCCATACACAATGCTGTGTATAGGGACGGATAGGCGTACCCGGCCACGGCCGGCCGGAAGCTGAATCCAGTGCTGCTCCGGCGGCCATGTTTGTTTACATGGCCCCCGGACCGGAGCGACAGCAGCGCTGGGGACGGGAGGGCACCGGGAGGTAAGTACAGCTTTATTGTTTTAGTAACCCCGCTCCCGGCCACATATATATTTTTTTTTTAAACTCGGACAACCCCTTTAAGTCTAAAGAATGTTAACATTACATCAGTAAGCAACAGCAGAGAAATTCTCCAATCAAGAGACTACATGAGCTGGGAATTCTCTGCCCCCTTCTGCTTCCTTAATAACTTCAATTTAGTTTTGTGAAACCAAATAAAGCTTGCGAAGTGTGGATTTGCCATGGCAATGATAGCATGAGTGAGATTTAAATCAGCAAATGTGTCTGAATTCTTTCTTACGATGTGCACGCATGCTAATTAAACACGCAGCCAACGCACACTAAAAGAGGATGTCTTGAATCCTACCCCAACAAAGGTATGTGAAAAAAGCTCAGGAGTAAGGGTGTCTGCTGATTTTTGAGTCCCCTGACTGACAAGATTTTTGACCCCACCATGTGTCCATTCTATTCTATAGGAAGCAATGGACACCATAAGCACTGAGGTCAACTTAACCTAAGACTTGGCAAATATACAAGAGACGCCATGAATATGATTGATACTGGTTACAACCACACACACTTTAGATACATACACTGTACAAACACACACATATGACCTTTAACCCCTTTGGGTCTCAGCCTATTTTGGCCTCCAGGGCGCGGCCCCATTTTTCAAATCTGCCCGATATAAGTGCTTATAGCTTTGGAACGCTATGAGATATTTTGAAATTGTTTTCTCGTGACACATTGTACTTCAAATTAGACTTCTGGTGCCAGAAGAAGTCGTTATAGAACGTCCCCGTGCGGGAACTATCTCCCCACAGGGCATGTAGGGGTTAAGTACACACATTATAAGCATAACCTATACACACACATCATCAGGAACAGTTTCAGAAAAAGTGGAAAAAGCTCAAACCTTTACATATATTGTAAACAGCGACATGAGGCAAGTGTTACATGACTGTTCCGTATTAAAAATAAGAACCAGGTAATGACCTCATTTCCTGTAGTAGCTGTTGCTACCTAAACCAAAATAACTGCATCATAGCGAGGATAATACATGTTCTCAAGTAAAACTGTAAGAGCACAGAACTGGAAAAACCAGAGATTTTTTATAACATTTATCCCTTCCACTATTTTTTCACTGCAAACACTGTAGGATAGTTGGTGTGAACCCAAAGTGATAACACCTGGTTCATAGGTTTTGGTTACAGCCTCCGTTTTAGGAGAGTGGAACGGAAACAAAATACAGAAGGTGAAAAGAAGTTACTCTATTCACCTGTGTGTTTTGAAACAATTCAAATCTAATGAGGGAGGAGCTTGGTCTTCTTACACATGCTGTTTACCTATGAGTGTGCAGTCAGGGTCGGATTGGGGTGCCTGGGACCCACCAGTGAAATAGATTTTGGGGGCCCACGTACTACTACATAGAAATATTGTGGGCTAAGGGAGTTTCTAAGCACTAGTGGTGGTAGTGAAGTAAAGGATAAACTAAGCCCTTTCGCCCTCCTTCTCTGCTAGTGCTTGGCTCTTGGTTTGTATACATGGGCTTCAGTGGTCACATTATCTCAGGGCATAAGAGTATAAGAGTTTCCCCTGGTTTCCCGGGCTTTCAGCTGCTGGCTGGACTGTGGTTAGGGATGTAAGTGTTCTCACTGTGACCAACCTTTCAATAAGGAAATGCTGAAAACCTTTATAAGAACAGATGACATTAACCCTACTCTGGTGTCCCCGCACAACATAGACAAGTCGCACCTGGCTCTCTGACCCTAAAAATATAACCTGAGAGCTATCCCACACTAGAAGGTTAGTCAGTGAATACAATATTAATCTGACGCAGGAAGAAGTTGGATCTGGTCTTCTTTTTCACGTCCAGATTCCTCATAAATTCTGGTTGCAGAATTTTTTGGCAGATGTGTTCAGCTCTGGGAAGCAGATCCCCCTCAATGTGCCCCTAAAAATACCACAGAGACTTGCAGTATAATGTCACCTGGATAAAACAATGTCATACACACTGCCCCCCCCCCCCCTCCAGATTTAAATAAGGCCCCCCATTCACACTGCCAACCCCCTCCATATTTTATTAAAGCCCCCCTCACACACACTGCCATTTCAACCCCCTCCATATTTTATGAAGGACCCCCATGCATACTCCACCCCCCCTAATGTTTTATTAAGGCCCCCCATACACACTGCCATTTCTCCCCTCCATATTTTATTAAGGCCCCCCCCGTACACATTGCCATCCCCCTCCATATTTAACCTCGTAGCACCAAAGATTTTTGGTAGGGGGAACAAATTGGCTAATGGGGCGTGGAGAAGCAGTGCCGTGTAGCTTCAGCTCCGGCTACTTCACACCCCAGTAGCCACTTCAGAAAGTTTACATATTTGCCAAATAAAAGTTAGCAACAGATTGTGGGGACATGAGGATTAGCCCTTAAAAGGGCTATCCTCACGTCCTATAGATGTACCTTCCACCCGATCTACTTTTAAAGGTAGATATGTGGTGGAAGGTTCCCTTTAAGGCCCCCCATGCACACTGCCATTCCCCCTCCATCCATATTTTATTAAGACCACCCCCTCCATATTTTATTAATGCCCCCCATGCACACTGTCATTCCCCCCTCCATATTTTAAGGCCCCCTTACACACTGCAACCTCCCCCCCCTCCATATTTTATTAAGCGTCCCCCCTCTCCCCTCCATATTTTTATTAAGGCCCCAGCCCCCCCAAAAAACAGCTGCAGTCAGTAATAGCATTTAATGCGGCCGCATCCCATGGATCCAATCGGAGGCCCTTACCAAAGTGACAGGAGTCTGGGCCCACCAGGGGATTCAATGGCCCCCCAGCAGGCCAGACCGACCCTGGGTGCAGTCACAGGTTGCGTTTAATGCATGCATTTAAAACACATTGCAACAATTAAAGAGTTTTGCCTAATTAAACAGCTGATAACACTTGTGTTTACAAAACGCAAATGATAACAGATGTGTGTAAATGCATTAACCCCTTAACGCTCTGCGCCGTAGCTCTACGGCACACAGGTATAAGGGATGTATGAAGAGGGCTCACAGGCTGAGTCCTCTTTATACAAAGGTGGGGGTTTTTGCATTTTGCATAAAACCCCCACCGCTAATAACTGTGGTTGGTGCTAGCACCGATCGCGGCTATTAACACTTTCAAAGCCGCCGGCAAAGTCGCCGGTGGCGTTTAAAAGACGGCGGCGCGCGGGCGCCGTCATCTTTATTTACGATCGCCGCGCCCCATAACGTCATCGGGGGGGCGGCGATCGGTTGCCATGGTAGCCTCGGGTCTTCTTTTGACCCGAGACTATCTGGCATCTGCAGATTCGTTACAATGAGCCAGTGGCTCATTGTAATGAATGTGCTGCAAAAATGCCATATATTGCAATACAGAAGTATTGCAGTATATGGTAGGAGCGATCTGACTATCTAGGGTTAATGTACCCTAGATGGTCTAAAAAATAGTGAAAAAAAAAGAAGAAAAAAAGTTTAAAAAATAAAAAAAATTGATAAAATAGTAAAAGTTCAAATCACCCTCCTTTCCCTACAACGGATATAAAACATAATAAACAGTAAAAATCAAACATATTAGGTATCGCCGCGTCCCAAAATGCCCGATCTATCAAAATATAAAAACGGTTACGGGCGGCGGTGACCTCCGAGGCGGGAAATGGCGCCCAAATGTCCGAAATGCGACTTTTACACCTTTTTACATAACATAAAAAATGAAATAAAAAATGATCAAAATGTCGCACAGACCTCAAAAGGATAGCAATGAAAACGTCGCATCATTTCGCAAAAAATGACCCCTCACATATCTCCATGCGCCAAAGTATGAAAACGTTATTAGCGTCAGAAAATGGCAACATTTTTTTTTTTCTTTTTTGTACACATTTGTTTAATTTTTGAAAATGTATTAAAACACAATAAAACCTATATAAATTTGGTATCACCACGATCGCACCGAACCAAAGAATAAAGTAGGTGTGTTATTTGGAGCGAAGAGTGAAAGTCGTAAAAACTGAGCCCACAAGAACGTGACGCACGTGCGTTTTTATTTCAATTTTTCCACATTTGGAATTTTTTTTCAGCTTCGCAGTACACGGCATGTTAAAATAAATAACATTACGGGAAAGTAAAATTTGTTACGCACAAAATAAGCTCTCACACAGGTCTGTACACGTAAAAATGAAAAAAGTTATGGATTTTTGAAGTTGGAGAGCGATAAATGAGCCGAAAAACCCTGCGTCCTTAAGGGGTTAAAGGTTGCGTTTTGTAAACATAAGTGGTAACAGCTGTTTCACGTTCTTGTGGGCTCAGTTTTTACGACTTTCACTCTTCGCTCCAAATAACACGCCTACTTTATTCTTTGGTTCGGTGCGATCGCGGTGATACCAAATTTATATAGGTTTTATTGTGTTTTAATACATTTTCAAAAATTAAACAAATGTGTACAAAAAAGAAAAAAATTTTTTTGCCATCTTCTGACGCTAATAACTTTTTCATACTTTGGCGCACGGAGATGTGTGAGGGGTCATTTTTTGCGAAATGAGGCGACGTTTTCATTGCTACCATTTTGAGGTCTGTGCGACATTTTGATCATTTTTTTATGTTATGTAAAAAGGTGTAAAAGTCGCATTTCGGACATTTGGGCGCCATTTCCCGCCTCTGAGGTCACCGCCGCCCGTAACCGTTTTTATATTTTGATAGATCGGGCATTTTGGGACGCGGCGATACCTAATATGTCTGTGATTTTTACTGTTTGTTATGTTTTATATCCGTTCTAGGGAAAGGGGGGTGATTTGAACTTTTAATATTTTATTAATTTTTTTTATTTTGTAAACTTTTTTTTTTCTTTTTTTTTTCACTATTTTTTAGACCATCTAGGGTACATTAACCCTAGATGGTCAGATCGCTCCTACCATATACTGCAATACTACAGTATTGCAATATATGGCATTTTTGCAGGTCATACATTACAATGAGCCACTGGCTCATTGTAACGAACCTGCATAAACCATGTAGCCTCGTGTCAAAAGAAGACCCGAGGCTACCATGGTAACCGATCGCCGCCCCCCGATGACGTTCGGGGGCGTGGCGATCGAAAAAAAGATGGCGGCGCCCGCGCGCCGCCGTCTTTTAAACGCCGCCGGCGACTTTGCCGGCGGCGTTGAGAGGGTTAATAGCCGCGATCGGTGCAAGCACCGACCGCGGTTATTAGCGGTGGGGGTTTTGTGCAAAATGCAAAAACCCCCACCTCTGTATGAAGAGGACTCAGCCCGTGAGCCCTTCTCATACATCCCTTATACCTCTGCGCCGTAGAGCTACGGCGCAGAGCGTTAAGGGGTTAATTAGGCTCTTCAGCTGTTGCAATGAGTTTTTAAACGCATGCAGCAAACACGACGTGTGAATCTGCATCTGAAAAACTTAACATGTGAACACACTCTAACGTAAGCTGCTTTTCCACTGCTTTCATTCCACTCAGGGGCGTAACTAGGAGAGCTTGGGCCCCATAGCAGATTTCTGCATGGGGGCCCCCCTTCCCCTTAAAAAAAAATATACATATTGGTACAGACACGTTTATACAATCAAATATATTTACACACTCAAGTGCACACGTTTATATTATATACACACAGGTAAAGTTCTAAATTCATTCACTCACTTTAATATACTTGTATACTCTTATACGCACACATTTATGCACTTACATATACATTTAGACACTAATACATACACTCACCGGCCACTTTATTAGCTACACCTGTCCAACTGCTCGTTAACACTTAATTTCTAATCAGGCAATCACATGGCGGCAACTCAGTGCATTTAGGCATGTAGACATGGTCAAGACAATCTCCTGCAGTTCAAACCGGGGAAGTATGGGGAAGAAAGGTGATTTGAGTGCCTTTGAACGTGGCATGGTTGTTGGTGCCAGAAGGGCTGGTCTGAGTATTTCAGAAACTGCTGATCTGCTGGGATTTTCACGCACAACCATCTCTAGGGTTTACAGAGAATGGTCCGAAAAAGAAAAAACATCCAGTGAGCGGCAGTTCTGTGGGCGGAAATGCCTTGTTGATGCCAGAGGTCAGAAGAGAAAGGGCAGACTGGTTTGAGCTGATAGAAAGGCAACAGTGACTCAAATCGCCACCTGTTACAACCAAGGTAGGCAGAAGAGCATCTCTGAACGCACAGTACGTAGAACTTTGAGACAGATGGGCTACAGCAGCAGAAGACCACACCGGGTGCCACTCCTTTCAGCTAAGAACAGGAAACTGAGGCTACAATTTGAACAAGCTCATCAAAATTGGACAGTAGAAGATTGGAAAAACGTTGCCTGGTCTGATGAGTCTCGATTTCTGCTGCAACATTCGGATGGTAGGGTCAGAATTTGGCGTCAACAACATGAGAGCATGGATCCATCCTGCCTTGTATCAACGGTTCAGGCTGGTGGTGGTGGTGTCATGGTGTGGGGAATATTTTCTTGGCACTCTTTGGGCCCCTTGGTACCAATTGAGCATCGTTGCAACGCCACAGCCTACCTGAGTATTGTTGCTGACCATGTCCATCCCTTTATGACCACAATGTACCCAACATCTGATGGCTACTTACAGCAGGATAATGCGCCATGTCATAAAGCTGGAATCATCTCAGACTGGTTTCTTGAACATGACAATGAGTTCACTGTACTCAAATGGCCTCCACAGTCACCAGATCTCAATCCAATAGAGCATCTTTGGGATGTGGTGGAACGGGAGATTCGCATCATGGATGTGCAGCCGACAAATCTGCGGCAACTGTGTGATGCCATCATGTCAATATGGACCGAAATCTCTGAGGAATGCTTCCAGCACCTTGTTGAATCTATGCCACGAAGAATTGAGGCAGTTCTGAAGGCAAAAGGGGGTCCAACCCGTTACTAGCATGGTGTACCTAATAAAGTGGCCGGTGAGTGTATACCCTTCATTGAAGATAAATTCACCTCTTAAGATGATAATCTTTCGAATTTATTGGCCAATAATGAACTAAATTCTTGTTTTTGTAGTAGTGTGAACAGGGACCAAGTTACTCCTGCTCACACACTGCTTGTTATGTGTGAGAAGGTAGGGGTTAAACGTTAAACATGGGGGGGGGTGTCTACAATATGGGGAAGAGGGTGTGACGTCTTGAGATATACTAGATTGGATAAAGCTGTGTAACAACAGATATTGTATTTTCCTCCTGGTAGAACATTCTTGTTAGCTTCATATATATTAATATTGTATGTATACGAAATAGTTGCTAAATGGTCTGATGTATCTATTTTGCAATAGAATGGAAGATAGTAGTTGTGCTATGTGTAAGGTATAAAAGGATTGAGAGTTTACTAGCCAGCAACGCCCCAGAAGAAGCAGTGGTAGCGAAACCCTGGGTCGGGCGAACTAGCGAGTCTGGCAAACTAGCGAGTCTGGCGTCCACATGGTGGGTTTTATATGCGCATGATTTTATTCTATTTTGTGAGTATGTTTTAAAGGAAACCTACCATTTCAAATGGTAGGCTTAAGCTGTAAACACCGAGCACCAGCTCAGGGTAAGCTGGTGCCGGTGCTTAGTTTCGTTAGTGTTAAAACCGCGGTATCGCGGTTTTAACACTTTTTAAACTTTATAGCAAAAACTGCTTCGTGCGATCGTGCGCGCGCCTACATAGGAAATGCCGCAGGCGTTGCGCGCGCATGGTCGCGCGCAGCGCCGAAGCGGCTTCTGCTATAAAGTTTAAAAAGTGTTAAAACCGCGATACCGTGGTTTTAACACTAACGAAACTAAGCACCGGCACCAGCTCACCCTGAGCTGGTGCTCGGTGTTTACAGCTTAAACCTACCATTTGAAATGGAAGGTTTCCTTTAATAAAATAAACTCCATATATTTGAACATACTACCCTATCTGCTGCTTAATCTCTTCTATAGTAGCTGTACACTATTTGGCTACAGGATGCAAGAAAACGCAGCTTAAAACTGTCTGAATAGCGAACTATTCCCATCCAAATACGGTTTGTGTGGAAGTGTACTGAAGAATTTGGAACATAGTTGGGAAAGGAGTGAAATCGTCGATTTATCAAAGGATATATAAAAGGACACACAAGGAGCTCCGGTCAGACTGTTTTATTTTTACCAATCAGGGCTCAGCTTTTATTTTCCCACAACTGTTTATAAAATTAAAGCTGACCTCTGATTGGTTTTCATAGGCAACTAGATCAGTTTTACTTCAGAAACTTGATGATAAATCCCCCCCCCCACCCCCCATTTTTAGCAAACAGGGATCATAATGTGCCTGCTTAGAAAGTCCCCACCCACAATTTTACATTAGCCATCACTTAGTGAAAGGAGCTGAAACATCAAGAAAACTGAGAAAAATTGTAATATAAGGAGGTGATTGTGTAAACATCACTAGGGGGTTATAATTTGAGGAACTTTCTTTCATGGGCAAACCCCTTTGAGTTCCATACTTTCAGCAGACCTTTCTTAGAAAGCTTGTATATATGTTCTCTTTAAAATCCTAGTGTTTATAACTAGAGATGAGCGAGCACTAAAATGCTCGGGTGCTCGTCATTCGAGACAAACTTTTCCCGATGCTCGAGTGCTCGACTCGAATAACGAACCCCATTGAAGTCAATGGGAGACTCGAGCATTTTTCAAGGGGATCAAGGGTCTGCACAGGGAAGCTTGGTGAAACACCTGGAAACCTCAGAAAATGATGGAAACACCATGGAAATGGACAGGAAACAGCAGGGGCAGCATGCATGGATGCCTCCGAGGCTGCTTAATCGCACCATTATGCCAAAATTATGGGCAACAGCATGGCCATGACAGAGTGACCGAATGAGGCTAGATAGCATCTAAAACATCCAATAATTGACCCTGACACTATAGAAGACGGCATGCAGAGGCTGCGGCAGGCTAGAGAGTGTCATGGCAACATACCCTAAATGGACTCAGGCTTCAAACCAATGGGTGGCAGAGAGGAACCAAAGGAGGTGAGCAAGAAGCGCTGAAATGATTTCCTATGTGAACAAAAGTTGACGGTATATTTAGTCGATAACAAAGCATGTTGGCGACAGATGCGCCGAGTTCCATTATGTATCTGGTGAAACACCTGAAAATTCTGCCTGACACAGCTCGTTTGATAAGGGGACGATGTGCTGTATTTCCTCTCGCGCTCCTGCGTCTGGGGTATAGAGTGTTGAAAGTTGCGCATGGAGACATTGGTGGACGCTGTGGAGGATCGAGGAGGCAAAATGGAAACAGCAGGGGCAGTATGCATGGATGCCTCTGAGGCTGCCCAATCTTGGGATGGAGCTGGCGGTCCAAGCCCCTGTCTCTCGGCTCCTCCCCACCCAAAATGGGCCTAGGGGCCAGAAGCGGTTACTTTAAAAAAAATTTAAAATTTTCAAAGCAGGCCAGGTCGTTTGAATATTTCATCTAGGAATAATGGAATAGCATAGCGGTTCTATTTTTAATTGTTTTTTCGGAAATGGTTCCATGATTAAGAGCGACAGTATGGGGCATCCATATTGCGCTGCTATGATTGCAACTTCAGGTCTCCAGGCGGCGACAGATGCGCCGAGTTCCATTATGTATATGGTGAAACACCCGAAAATTCTGCCTGACACAGCTCGTTTGATAAGGGGACCATGTATGGAGGCAGTGAACTAGTAGTAGATTAAAGGTGCTGCAGTTAAAACTATGTTAGTTGGATCTTGGGATGGAGCTGGCGGTCCGCTGCCAGGCGAGCTTTTGCTTATCCAAGCCCCTGTCTCGGCTCCTCCCCAAACAGCACTTCTAAGAACCTTTTGTATAAGATCAAGTGTAGTAGTGTTCTTATAAGTTTGGGTTATGGCGGGTGAGGGGAATGTAAACAGAAGCGCAAGAAGCGCTGAAATAATATCGGTAAATGATAAAAGTTTGCCAGTATATTTTGTGGATAACACAGCAGGGAGGCGACAAAGTTAACAAGTTTGATGTGGAAGCCATGAAAACAACCCAAAATTCTGCCTGACACAGCTCTTTTGCTAAGGGGACGATGTATGGAGGCAGTTATATGGACGACTTTGGGAGGCAGCTATGGAGATGATGTGTGGCGGTAGCAATGGAGACAACGTGTGGAGGCAGCTATAAAGACGAAGAGTGGAGGCTGCTATGGAGACAATTAAATTTGGATAATGCCTGTATGTGGCAGTCCAAAAAAGTTTTCAAACCAGAGGAGCATGTAGCTGGTCCTCCAGAAAAATTTAATACATAGAGTACTATAGCTAGAGCCAGTTGGCCCTGGCAAAAAATAGCCAGTTTCCTCTGCTTTAGTGTACAAAGAGGAGGAGAAGGAGGAAAATGAGGAGGAGGAGTGCATAAATTATTCAGGTTGAGCTTCCTTCACCTGGTGGAGAATGGAAATCCTGAGAAATCCAGGCATTATTCATCTTGATAAGCGTCAGCCTGTCAGTCGACAGGCGTGTACGCTTATCGTTGATGATGCCACCAGCTGCACTGAAAACCCGCTCAGACAACATGCTAGCGGCAGGGCAGGCAAGAACCTCCAAGGCGTACAGCGCCAGTTCGTGCCACATGTCCAGCTTTGAAACCCAGTAGTTGTAGGGAGCTATGTGATCATTTAGGACGATGGTATGGTCAGCTACGTACTCCCTCACCATCTTTCTGTAAAGATCAGCCCTACTCTGCAGAGACTGGGGACAGGTGACAGTGTCTTGCTGGGGTGACATAAAACTGGCAAAGGCCTTGTTAAGCGTACCCCTGCCAGTGCTGGACAAGCTGCCTGCTCACCTACTCTCCCTCGCTACTTGTCCCGCAGAAGTACGCCCTCTGCCGCTAGCGCTGTCAGAATGGAAATACTGTTTCAGCTTGTGCACCAGGGTCTGCTGGTATTCATGCATTCTCACACTCCTTTACTCTCCCGGGATGAGAGTGGAAAGATTTTGCTTGTACCGTGGCACCAGGAGAGTGAATACCCAGTAATCGGTGCTGGAATAAATTCTTTGAACGCGAGGGTCATGGCATAGGCAGTTTAGCATGAAATCTGCCATATGAGTTCCAACGCGCAACAATTCACTCCCCTCACTGGCCTTACTGTCCATTTCCTCCTCCTACAACTCCTCTTCTACTGCCCATACACACTGAACAGTGAAGGACTGAGCAATGCTCCCCTCTTCTGTCTCGCCAACTTTCTCCTCCTCATCCTCCTCCACCTCCTCCGATATGTGCTGAGAAACAGACCTGAGGGTGCTTTGGCTATCAAAAAGGGAATCTTTTTACCCCGTCTCTTGTGACGAGCGCAAAGCTTCTGACTTCATGCTGACCAGAAAGTTTTTCAACAGGCCAAGCAGCGGGATGGTGAGGCTGATGATGGCGGCATCGCCACTGACCATCTGTGTTGATTCCTCAAAGTTACTCAGCACCTGACAGATATCAGACATCCACATCCACTCCTCATTGTAGACTTGAGGAAGCTGACTGACCTGACTACCAGTTCTGGTGGAAGTTGACATCTGGCAGTCTACAATTGCTCTGTGCTGCTGGTAAACTCTGGATAACATGGTTAATGTTGAATTCCACCTCGTGGGCACGTCGCACAACAGTCGTTGAGCAGGCAGTTGGAGGCGGCGCTGCGCTGCCCTGAGAGTGGCAGCATCTGTGCTGGACTTCCTGAGGCATAGGCATAGTAGGCCTGAGAGACCTGGACCGAGGTAGGCCCCGCAATCCTCGGCAGTATATGACCATCCCCAGGGTCAGACTCGGTCCCAGCCTCCACCAAGTTAACCCAATGTGCCGTCAGAGATACATAGTGGCCCAGCCCGGCAGCACTCGTCCACGTGTCCATGGTCTGCTGGTGCAGGGCTGGGACGGCACATCGGGAAAAGTAGTGGCGGCTGGGGACCGACTATAGAGGTGCGGCCGCCGCCATGAGGTTGCGAAAGGCCTCGGTCTCTACCAGCCTATAGGGCAGCATCTCCAGGCTAAGTAGTCTGGAGATGTGGACGTTGAGGGCTTGGGCGTGTGGGTGGGTTGCAGTGTACTTCCTCTTGCCCTCCAGCGTCTGGGGTATGGAGAGCTGAACGCTGTGCTTGGAGACATTGGTGGATGCTGTGGAGGAGGATTGTGGAGGCGAAGGTGTGGAGCAGATGACACAGGGGAAGGAGCAGTAGTGTGCCCGGCCGGAGGTGAATGGCCTTGGTTCCATTGAGTGGGGTGTTTAGCCTTCATATGCCTGCGCATACTGGTGGTGGTTAAGCTGGTAGTGGTGAAACCCCTGCTGATCCTGGTGTGGCACAGGTTGCACATCACAGTCCGTCGGTTATTCCGGTGTTTCTTTAAAGAACCTCTAAACTTCCGAAAATCTAGCCTTCGCCACGGGAGCTTCACTACGTGAAACATTTGGCGCCGATGCACCAGCTCTAGCCCTGCCTCTCCGTCTGGCCCCACCACGGCCTCTTCCAACCTGTTCTCGTCGAGGACTCTCCTCCGTCTCAGAAGCACTGTGTTCACCCGGCCTATCAACCCAGCTTGGGTCTGTCACCTCATCATCCTCTGATCCCTCAGTCTGCTCCCCCCTCGGACTTCCTGCCCTGACAACAACTTCACCACTGTCTGACAACCGTGTCTCCTCATCGTCCGACACCTCTTTACACACTTCTTCCACTACGTCAATAATGTCATCATCACCCACAGACTGCGACCGGTGGAAAACCTGGGCATCGGAAAAGAGCTCAGCAGCAACCGGACAAGTGGTTTGTGACTCTGGGAAGGGTCCAGAAAACAGTTCCTCAGAGTATGCCGGTTCAAATGCCAAATTTTCCTGGGAGGGGGCAGACTGGGGGGGAAGTAGGCTGAGATTGAGGAGCTGGAGGAGTGCTGATTTCGGTGACATGGGTGGACTGCGTGGAAGACTGACTGGTGGACAAATGGTTAGAAGCATTGTCCACAATCCACGACATCACCTGTTCGCACTGTTCTGGCCTCAACAGTGCTCTACCACGGGTCCCAATAACTTGAGACATGAACCTAGGGAGTGTAGCTCTGCTGCGTCCCCCTGCTCCCTCATCAGCAGGTGGTGTCTCACCCCACCCAGGACCACGGCCTCTGACCCCTGCAGTAGTTGGACGCCCACGTCTTCTACCCCTAGCCCTCGGGTTCCAAATTTTCAAAATTAAAGTGTAATTTTTTTGTGTGTTTTATTGGTGTTTTTTTTTTTTTTCAACAAAACAATGCTATCCTATTGCTATGGCTAGTTTCTAACCTACACTGACAGCACACAACAGGATTTTGTGCTGTGCCTGATGACTTTTAGTTTTGAAAAAAAAAATAGAAAAGGAAAAGCAGACTGTGCCTCATTCAAATCAAACCCTAATAAATTGTCCTACTTAGGTGTTTGAGATGGATATGTGTGTCACTAAAAGCTAAATATAAAATTTGCAAGTCTCCCTGCAAATTCCTCACAATATGGTACTAGCTGCACTAATAGTGCCAGCAAGCCCAGCCACAAGCAACCCAAAAAAATAAAATATAATGCTATTCTAGCCCTAACAAGGGCTGTTGGGTTCTTGTAGACTCACTCCTGCCTAACAGTAAGCTAATATAACACCCTAACGCTATCCCTGCAGCAGCAGCAACTCTCTCCCTAACGGCATCCAGACATTGAATGATCTGAGCAGCGCGGGGAGGGGCTAGTCTATTCCAGGGTCACCTGATCAGGCCAGCCAACCACTGCTATCAGCGAGACATGGCTGGACAGTAGCTATGACTGGGCTGTTACTATAGATGGTTATAGTCTTTTTAGAAAAGATCGTATAAATAAAAAAGGGGGAGGGGTTTGTTTATATGTGAATTCTTGCCTCAAGCCCGTCTTGCGAGATGACATCAGTAACGCAAATGTGGAGTCCCTATGGGTGGAGATAAGAGGAGGGAAAAATAAAAATAAAATATTACTAGGGGTTTGTTATAAGGCTCCAAATATAATGGAGGCAGCAGAGGAAATGCTGATAAGTGAAATGGATGCGGCTTCAAAGCATGGTGAAGTACTTATCATGGGGGACATCAATTACCCAGATATTGACTAGGGGGCAGAAACCTGCAGGTCCTTCAAAGGTAGCAGGTTCTTGTCAACAACAAAAGACAATTACCTGTCGCAACTAGTCCTGGAGCCAACAAGAGGGGGGGGCACTGCTGGACCTTATCCTTACCAACAGACCTGATAGGGTATCAAAACTACAGGATGGGGGGAACCTGGGATATAGTGATCATAATATCATTGATTTTGTATTACGCTTTACTAAGCACGTTAGTGAAGGGGCAACCAACACTCTAAACTTCAGGAGGGCAAATTTTCATCAACTAAGGGAAGACCTAAAAGGCATATTTATTATGTATTAAAATATTGCCAGGGAGAGCAAAAATAATCCCAAATTATTTTTCAAGTATATAAATGATAAGAAACTAAAAACAGAGAGTGTGGGTCCCCTTAGAAATAACATGGGGGTCATGGTGGAAGGAGATGAGGAAAGGGCCAATCTACTGAATGTCGCCTTCTCAACTGTCTTTACCCAGGAAAATCCCCTGGTGGAAGACACAATGAGGAATAATGTAAATTCTTTTTATAATGTCAACAGTTTAACCCAGGAAGAGGTACGGCGCCGCCTTGCAACCACTAAGATAGATAAATCACCTGGGCCAGATGGCATACACCCCCGGGTTCTGCATGAATTATGTACGGTGATAGACAGACCGTTATTTTTAATATTTGAAGATTCACTGAGGACTGGTTATGTTCCACAGGAATGGCGCATGGCAAATGTGGTACCAATATACAAAAAAGGATCAAATAGCGATCCTGGAAACTACAGACCCGTAAGTCTAACTGCTGTGGTGGGGAAAATATTTGAGGGGTTTATTAGAGATGCTATCCTGGAGTATCTCACTGTGCACAACCTTATAACCCAGCGTCAGCATGGGTTTATGAGAGATCGGTCCTGTCAGACTAATCTGATTGGTTTCTACGAGGTGGTAAGTTCAAGACTGGATCTGGGGGACGCTGTGGATGTTGTATATCTGGACTTTTCAAAGGCATTTGACACCGTGCCACATAAAAGGTTGGTATATAAAATGAGACTGCTGGGAATAGGAGAAAATCTGTGTATCTGGGTAAGTAATTGGCTTAGTGATAGAAAACAGAGGGTGGTCATTAATGGCACATTCTCAGATTGGGTTGATGTTACCAGTGGAGTGCCACAGGGGTCAGTATTGGGGCCACTTTTTAATATTTTTATTAATGACCTTGTAGTGGGTTTACACAGTCAAGTTTCAATATTTGCAGATGATACTAAGCTGTGTAAAGTAATAAATACTGAGGTCGATAGTTTAGCATTACAGAGGGATTTGTGGAAGCTTGAGGGATGGGCAGAGAAATGGTTGATGAGGTTTAATGTAGATAAATGTAAAGTTATGCACTTGGGCCATGGAAACAAAAAGTATAATTATGTTCTAAACGGTCAATTACTTAGTAAAACTGAAGCTGAAAAGGACTTGGGGGTATTGGTGGATGGTAAACTTAATTTTAGTGACCAGAGCCAGGCGGCTGCTGCTAAAGCAAATAAAATAATGGGATGTATCAAGAGAGGAATAGATTCTCATGATAAAGACATAGTTCTGCCCTTATACAAATCCCTGGTCAGACCACACATGGAATATTGTGTACAGTTTTGGGCACCAGTATATAAAAAGGATATAGTAGAGCTGGAACGGGTGCAGAGGAGAGCAACCAGGATTATAAGGGGAATGGGGGGACTAGAATACAATGACAGATTACAAAATTTGGGATTATTCAGTTTAGAAAAAAGACGACTGAGGGGAGACCTCATTACAATGTACAAATACCTGAACGGACAGTACAAGGATCTCTCCAAAGATCTTTTTATACCTAGGCCTGTGACCAGGACAAGGGGGCATCCTCTGCGCCTAGAGGAGAGGAGGTTCTACCATCACCATAGACAAAGGTTCTTTACTGTAAGAGCAGTGAGACTATGGAACTCTCTGCCACAGGAGGTTGTTATGGCCGACTCTATGTACATGTTCAAGAGAGGCCTGGATGACTTTCTGGAGAGAAAAAATATCACGGGTTATGGGGATAAAACATTTATTTAATTCTTGAAGGTTGGACTTGATGGACTTGCGTCTCCTTCCAGCCTTATATACTATGATACTATGATACTATGACGTGTAAGGGTACCACTTCATGCTGGGTGTACTGCAGAGTCTCCTGGCTTGTGATTGGCTCCGTTTCTGGCCGCCAAAAATCAAATCGGCGGGAGATGCCATTTTCTCGAGCTGGCAAAGTATACGTCCGAGCAACGAGCAGTTACGAGTACGCTAATGCTCGAACGAGCATCAAGCTCGGACGAGTGTGTTCGCTCATCTCTATTTATAACCTATAGCTGTGGTCTAGCTGACCTAGACAACAGAGCCTTTTCAAGATGAGTCATAGCCATCTCTAAATTTAGGCAGTCCAGTACCAGGTCTACCAAACTCTAACTTTAAGCAGAAGACTGCAACTGGTAGTAGAGTCAGGATTTCTTATTTTCCCAAAGGAAGGTACTTCATAGTTTGCAAATGCTTAGCAGGTAATGGTGTGGCAGATCTACTGGGACCATGTGTAGAAGATAAGTGCATCTTGGGTGCTGTATACATTTTTAGTAAATTCTTACTTGAAAGGGATATTTAGCAAGTGTATATGGGATTCAATATTTTGAACAGGAAAAATAGTAGATTCAGATCTATATCTGAATTCCCAAATATCTGAATTTTTTTTAAAAAACTTGAGGTCGTCGAGGGGACGTGGATTTCAGCCATGCTGCAATCTCCAAATTTTAAAATATTTCGAATTTCCAAACTCGAAAAGTTTATTTTGAAGTTCGATAATTGTCTTGTATAGATATGCAAGTACATTTACTAAGGATCACAGGGTGCACTTTTGTCAGACTGTGCACCTTCATCAGGGCTAAAACGACTTGCACAGGTATTTAATAAGTGTGTGAACTGGGATTGTTGCGCACGCCACCCTTTTTGTGTAAAAACCTTCACTGGCTTCCATACGACACAAATTAGGGGGCTTGCCATCTGACTGATTCTGACTCAGCGCAGTATTTAACTTTTAAATTGTGTCACAAGGTTTATGTTTAAAATGCACCATGAAAAAGATGGTGAACTCTGTCGGACCTGAGCAGGGAAGGGTCACATTTAGAGATAGGCGAATTTGTTAAAACTCGGTTTGTCCCAATTCGCCGAATTTTTGGAAAGAATTAGATTCAACCCGAATCGAATCATGACGAATCACATTAAAAAAAACAGGTATTTCCTGGCTTCAGAGAGCCTGTAGGTTATCAAAGATTGTTGTGCCATGCTTAAATATGCATAGGGAGCGTGGTTTGGTCTTCAAACAATGCTGTGTTTTAGTATGACACGCACATGACAGCCACCACTCTTAGAATCGCTTCACTCTTCAATTCCATGAGCACTTAGAGGCCAACTTTACCCAATAAGTGAAGAGGGAACACAGCCTGACAAGGTAACGTCTGTGCCAGTTCGAAAGGACTGAGCCGAGGGCCAAGATCCCACTATATCATCAAAGAGTGCACTCTTTTTACACTGACATCAGATGATTCCATAGATTACAACAGAACCTGTTCTGTTAAACCCTGACACATGTAGAAACACCCCAAAAGAGTGGTGTCGGCAGGAGTTCTGCATTGACGTCACTGATCATTTTTCCCTTCATTACGTCCGTCAGTGTCCGCTTTCAATCAGACAATAATCCATCATCAGTATTGCTAAAGCCCAAAACAAAACAGGAGTGGATCCAAAACAGAGATGACCAGTAAATATGATGTTTGCATGTCCTTCGTGTTCTGTATCCACTCCTGCTTTTGGCTATTAATCTGGAGGCTTTTCATTCCTTCTGACAGATGAAATAAATGTGGAAACTATACATAGTGGCAGCGTCAGAGTGATGGAGGGTGAAAACAGCATTATAAAAATCACAGGGTGTTCCAGGGAGACAGCGCTCAGTTGGAAGAGGTATGAGTAGGCCACAGAGTGGCACAATGACAAATTATGGAGGTGGCGGAAACATGGTAGGCCACACAGTGGCACAATGATTTAGCTTGGAGTTGGCGTCAGCAGCAGGACCCCACAGAGTGGCACAATGACATGCAAAAAACAGAAAAAGCACAGAGTGACAGTAGATGAGTCTAGTGACAGTAATATAAGCCAGTATAACCAAGAGAAAACCTCTTAGTAATGGAGAGAAAAACTAAAAAGGAGAAAACAAGAGTAAAGAACAAGACTTAGTATAATAACACAAAAATGAAAATCTTTATTAGTGGACAACAATAAAAATGTATAAATATAATATACAGTATAAGAGACCCATAAATATAGTAAGCAGTACTAAACAAAGGTAAAAAGGTAAAATAGTGATAGTATGAAACCCTTATATAACTAACGGATATACTGTTGTAGTAGCAGACGTCACAAAAGCTGAACCATGGCCAGTGATAAACAAATGTAAGTAATACAGACTGAGTGAAAGCCGAGGCGCGTTTCAGTCGCAGCAGGTCTTTGTCAAGGGATGACGCCAGGAAATGAGAAACTGGTATATATACAAAGAGGGAACCAATAGGTAGTGCAAGCTGAATAATGAACAAAGAACACACCTGTGTGCACAGCACATGTGCAGACGTTGGACGCCAGCAACCAAGGAAAGGGGAAGAATCAATGCACCGGGAGGATGGATTGCGGTAGCCAACAGGACAAACAAGTACCACCTCCTAGCACATGGGCAGGAGGACCGATGTAAACAAAGTTAGAGTGTGTACCATGATGCCTCAGTCCGAAGGCGGATGCGGGGAGGCCCGTGACATCACGAGGGGCGGAGAGAAGTCACGCCCTCCCATGACGTCAGGGACGTGACCACGGCAACTGAAGAGACAGTACTGCTCGTGCCAACATAAACAAAGAAACCGCCATAAAATAATGGCAGGTGAGCGTGGGCATGGTGCAACATGATAAATAAAATAACTGGATAAAGATTTATGCCATAAGACAGGGGTGAGCGGGGGAAGGGAGAAAAAGCACGCCCCATAATGACGTAACAGCCGGATGCATAGCGGGCCGGCAACATACATAGGCATCGTACTGCTTGAAAAATGTGTGTGGGTCAGAACTTAAACCGCATAATAAAAAGGTACCGTGTCATACAAAAACATGGGGGAGTGGCCAAAAAACAAAAGACAAAGTGAGTATCAGAAACCACCTAACAGCATGATTGATGTGTAGTACAACAAATATTATTACATACAAGAAAAGTGAAAATCACTGAAGTGAGACAAATTCATACAATGCAATTCTTAAGACATGTGTTAGGATCAGTGGATCCTCTGGACCACTGCGGGAGATGGAACTAGCCAACACCCGGAACCGGAGCCTAGCGGCACCTGGTATTCACCAGAGCCCGCTGCAAAGCGGGTTGGACTTGCTGCGGCAGGATACCACTAGGTCGTTCCCAGGTGTGACTAGCCCACGGTGGCAGCCGAGGTCGAGGTACCTTAGCGGATGACAATCTCGTAGACAGGTCCAGGCACAGGGTCAGGGCAGGCGGCAGAGATGCAACTTCAAGTCCAAGTCCGGGGTCAGCAACAGGAGGTCCAGGCAGGTGGGAACGGGAACACAGGCACACGGAACACAGCAACACGGAGGAACTCAGGTAACACGGCGACACAGGACTCAGGAGCGGGAACACACAGGAATACACAGGAACGCAGGAATACTCGCTTGGAAGCTCTCTCTAAGGCTATGAGGCACAAAGATCCGTCAGGGGACACAGGAAGAGGCAGGATTCTTAAAGGTGAGGTGTTCAGCCAGTGCACCAATTAGAGGTGCGCTGGCCCTTTAAATTTTCGGCAGGAGTCGCGCGCGTGCCCTAGGAGGCGGGGACACGCGCGCACAGCAGTTCGGGGAAGAGCAGGAGCCGGGAGAGGTGAGTGAGGAGACCGGGCTGCAGCGGGGGCGCATGGGGGAGCACGGATGCGCCCGCGATCCGAGACAGGGATCGCGGGAGCACCCGTGACAACATGATGAGAAATAATGCAATAAAAGTAATATACAAACCATGACCTGGGAGGTGGCCAACGATTAAAAAAAATATATATATAAAAGTACAGCATCATTAAGTTGATACATATATATGAATGCATAGAAAAAAGTTTTCTTTTTATAAATTATGATAATGCAAGATTATTTGAAGGACAATAATAAAAATGGAATAGCATGGCCCATAATAGTAAAGTGCAAAGTGACAATATTAATATAAATGATGATAAAAAGGGAAATCCCTAGCACGATGCGCAATGAGACGTATAGAAATCACACAGGCCCCAAGAAAAAAAAAACAATGGGTACATCGAAAAGCGACAATAAAAGATGAGATATGCCAGACAAATGATAAAATGCATACAAAAAACTCACATATAAATATGACACACAAAAAAGACAAAAGAAAGAAAATACAAAAGAAATGATCATTGGTGAGGCTGGAAGGAATAGAAAAAAGGCAACTAGGCAAATGGCGGAAGCTACAAAAAAAAAAAAAAAAAAAAAAAGGCAAAACCAAAGTTTTCATTGAGTCCAAGCGGATGAACCGAATTGAGCGCCAAATCCATTTTGATTCTGTCTCAAGTAATTTTTTCTTTAGTGCACCACCTCATGGTTAGGTCTATATGGTCGATGCCACGGATTTTCAGCAGACGTGGATTGCAGCCATGGTGTTTCCTAAAATGGCGAGGGATAGGCTTGAGTTTGTCAACCTGTGGGTGTAACCGTGCTGAAAGATTCGTAGAACGTGCTCTCCTGTAGGCCTTCTTTATAGATCGTGCAGTGTATCCACGATCGAGAAAGCGTTGGCGGAGCTCAGATGCTCTTTCTTCAAACTGCTCATTGGTGGAACAGATTTTACAGATTCTAAAGAACTGTCCAATAGCAATGGCGTTGGCAGTCCATCTTGGATGTGCTGAGGAAAAATGAATGTGGATCTTTGGAAGCAAATATAGTGTTGAGATAGTCGGATCCATTTTGAAAAATGCATCGGCCAATGGCTTGGATATGATATTCTCCTCCACCGCCTGCTCCAGAATATCTGATAATTGTGCACTAAAAGAACCCCTTTGTCTGCAGGCTCTCTTCCACAGTTAGGTTGTCGTGCTGGATGGTTTTTGGAATTTTCATAAATTCCTTGTTCAAGCTGTAGTTCTTCCAAAATTTGCAGAACCACAGCATCCTGCTTGTCAACTTCACCCATCTGTAGTGTTGTTATAAAACATGTGCTTAAAAATAAGATTGCGGGCAAACAGATGCAGATCTTTCAATGCTTTAATTGATTCTGAGAGTCATACTGTCTATCCAATTTCTTCCTCGATTGACGGGAAGGAGGGCGGGGGGTCAAAAATCTCTTTTACATTTTTGTCTTGGGTTGTTGGTCTGTGTCCTGAGAGAAACGTCACTCAGATTGGCCAGCGACGATGTGGAAGAGATGAATGATCCCTCTGGAGTTTCTTGATTTTAATATCAGAAATTTCTTTTTCCCATTTCTCAAATAGAGAGTCAATCTCTTGTAAAAATGAATTAAAATCCTCACTACTGATGAAAGTTTTAAGATGATCTTGTTGAGAATTGATCTCTGTACCAATGGAATTGATACTCTGTGTACCAAGGGAGATCAAAAGCTCTAAGAATTTGTTGGAGGCTGTGTTGCACGTGGATTCCCGTTGTAGACATATATCTGCGTCTTCAATACCAAAAGAGGGATAAACTTGAATACGTAGACATCTAGGAATAAGGCCCTTAGATAGCTATTGTTCTAAAAATGCTCTGTTCCACCATAATTTAAGCTTCCGATGAAAAAGTGTTTTCAATTTGCCTTTAAGTGTGGTAATGTCAGCCATAGTGCCACAATTATTTAGTGTGGAGGTGGCATCAGCAGGAGCCCACAGAGTGGCACAATGATTTAGTGTGGAGATGGCATCAGGAGCTGCAGGTGCCCACAGAGTGGCACAATGATATAGTGTGGAGGAGACGGACAATTCCAGTCCCTGGTAAAGATGGTAGGAGGCAGATGGAGCAACTGGCAGCAGATGTGTGGCATGAGGCGGGTGGCAGCAAGAGAATAGTGACTGAGGCAGGTAGTTCGAATCCAGGCTCTTTGGCTGATCTAATCTGATGCATAAGGCATTGGCAAGTTGAAATCCTTGTCAATACAAGCCTGATTCATCTTGACAAAGGTCATTCTCTCCACATTACGGTTGGACAAGCGGGTTCTCCTTGGGGAAACGATGGCCCCCGCCGCAATGAACATCTGCTCTGATGCCACACTACTGGCCGGGCAGGACAGTTTCCCTACCGAAAATTCCGCAAGTTGCGGCCACGCATCGAGTTCGGCTGGCCAGTAGTCCAAGGCATCCTCTACCTGAGGTGGTAAAGTGCTGTCTAAGTAGGCCAACATATGCTATATGCTCTATATACTGCTGCAGGTGGTGGCTACCCTACCCTCCTAGGCGGGTGAAGGAAGTTGCTCAATAAGGAATCCAGGAATCACCACAGCAGCCATGGCAGTAGTACGTGAATGATGACTGCTAGGAATCCCCCGGTCAGACGTGACAGAGGATGGACAATTGCGCACATAGGCAAATAGACACAGTATTTATCTATAGTATGCCTTCTCAGCAGCTGGAAAAAAGTCACCCATTTTTTACCGGTAGCGAGGGTCCAAGAGGGTGGAGAGCCAAAAGTCATCCCTATGCCGGATGTTTACTATTCAGCTGTCACTAGTTAGTCAAAGCAGCATACTGCGGGCCATCTGCGCAAGTGACTCTGAGGGACTCCCGGTCTCCATATCCACAGTATACTGCCACGGGGCTTCTGGGTCATCTGCCTCGTCTTCTACCTCCTCCGGATGCTCCTGCTCCTCCTCTCCTGTCACCTGAGTAGAAAAACCACAAATTGCACCAGACTCTGCTTGTGCTCCAATGTCGTCGTCGTCCTCCTCCTCCTCCAGTTCAGCCCCCACCGGACTCATGTGGCCATGAGATGTAGTCTCCACTTCTCCAGTGCCCTGACCAGAGAGATTTTGCAGCATGACGTGGCCTCTCCAAAGGGCCTGAGCAAACGGCAGGTGTCACGCGTGAGCTGCCAGTGGCTGACGTCAAAGTTACACAGGGGAGTACTCAATTCCGCTTACACCATCAAAAAATCATTAATGGCTTTTCTTTGTGTGACACTGCTGTGCTCTGCACATGTGGTTTGATGGAGCAGCACTTGTGGAAGCTGAGGTGGTGGTGTAGAAAGAGGAGGAGGAGGAGGCGGACATTGGCGCAGTAGCAGCAATTTAACAACGTGGAGGATAAAGCGGCGTCTCTTGTGGAAGTTGTTGGTATGGCTGGGCATGAAGCACATTCACCCAGTGGGCTGTAAAGGACATGTACTGGCCCTGACCGTAGTTACAGCTTCATACCTCCACACAACCATTCACCTTGGAAGAAACTGATAAGCGCAAGGATTAGCCCACCTTCTGTTGTACATAATGGTCAAGGGCTGGCAGTGCCAGATCTCTGAAGGGGACCACTGCAGTACCAACAACTTGGACAAGAGCAGTCAGCTTCTGCACCTTAGGATGGCTGGACGCATATAGTTGTCTCTTTGTAATCACCTCTTTTAACGATTGCTGGCGCCATGCGTAGCGAGGTGCAGCAGCATCTGGATGGGGAGATGATGTCATAGACAAAAAGCTCCCTTCGGCAGAGGTGCTGTAGCCTTGACTGGCTTAAATGGCATGTGTGCCACTAAGTTCTGCTGCTGCTCTCGCTGCGGCTGCAGGATGGGCCTCCACATCTGTTTCATGTTTCTCCCAGGACATTGGATGGTGACACTGCATGTGATGACGCAAGGCCCTGGTGCCCATGTTAGCTCCCTGGCCACGCTTCACTTTCTGTCCACAGATTCTACATATGCACACACTCAGCTCCTTTAGTGTCTTAACAAAAAACTGCAACACCACCATGTGGTGATTTTACAACCAACACTGAGTGACTACTAACGCCGCTGCCTCGCTGAGCCCCTGTACCACTGTTTGCTTGAACCTCCGAAGCTGGTTTTGTACCCCGTAGCCGTTTGGCTCCAGTGCTCACACTGCTGCCATCCTGCTGACTCACGGCCACAGGAGTGACTTTCTGCTTGCTCCGCTGCCTAACGCACAAGCTGGCACTCTCTTTGCCCGACAGTGATGAATCCCTTGCTACACCCGGTTCCCAAGTGCGATCGGTTATATCATAGCCAATTTGCGTTTCCCTGTCACTGCTACTCTCCTTAATGGAGTCAGTATGCACAGCCTGCCTAATGCACGAAGCAGAGAATGTCTGCCCCACCTCTTCACTGCCAAGCAGCTGCTGACTTCGTCCTCACTGAATAGTGGCGCTGAGCCCAGACCACCTAGTAGCTCTCTGGCTGAGGGACAGATGCTGAGGACAGGTGAAGGCCACTGACTTGCTCCTGGGCCATGCCAACTAATTATTGTGTCAGACGAACCCACAGACTTTTGACTGATGTTAAATATTATATTTGAGGAATTGGGTGACCTAGTCAACCAATCAACAACCTTTGGGTTGTTGATCAACACACTGCTGCTAGATGACAACGGCAGTTCTGGCCTCAAAGAGTCACCCCTGCTGTGATGTCCCCTTACTGTGCTGTGACCTCTGCCTGCTCCACTTGCCACCTTTCTGTCTGACATAGTGGTTAATCAACTACGTGTATTTGACACTTATTTGTTGCTCTCAAATTTAGCAACAAAAAAAGTATTGCAATTTGCGTTATCAGATTCCCCAAAACGGACACCCTGGGATTGGAGCAGAAATCAGTACATAAGTATGTGGATTTCACAATGATTTCTTCCTGTTCACTTCAGCAACAAAGAAGAACTGCTATTTGGGGGTATACAGATCCCCCAAAACGGACATCCTTGGAGCAAAAATCACAACAGCACAGTGCAGTAGAAGCAGCTGGACGCTACAGGCAGCACATGCAGTGTGAATGGCTGCCTCTTTTATAGTCTGTGTGACATCACATAAGCCTGCCGGTCGCTGATAGACTTACAGGTCTGCACATGTGATCGAGGGTTTTCCTTTCTCCTTCCCAGAGTTCTCTGCCCCATGTAACACGTTGTACTCGCACCCATTTTGGTAATAAGGGAGGAAAAAAAAAAAAACTTTATTCCCAAAAATTACCTAAACTTCAGCTTCGTGAGGAATCGTATTTTTCCTAAAATTCTAACCCAAGTTAGAATCGATTCGCCTATCTCTAGCCACATTCATGATTTCATACCCACCTTCTTAGTGAATAACCTCACACTGCATTATAGACAATGCACTTTTAGTGAACTCTGGTGACTATGTAAGTAAATGTGCCCCCATGGTGTTGAGCAATATGAGGGCCTTGCCTCTCTTGGGGGAGACAGAATATATAGCCTGCCCCCTCTCTGATCCCTCCCCTCTTCTTCTCCCTTTGTTGATTTATGATGCTCCAAGAATAGAATGTGGCAGCTAAACCCATTTGTGGCTGTCAGTACCGGCAGTAGCGGAGGGCCTATGGAAGGATTTGCAGAGGTTTTTGAGTGAAAATAGGGAACCTGCCTCTGTCCCGGGGTGGAAGACAACGAAAGGATGCATAAGAGGAAAATCTTTTAAATTTATCAGTACAACTAAGAGTAAGTCACGTGAGGTCGATAAGGCAGTACATCTAGAAATAAATAGAAACTAGAGAACAGAAATGAATGTCAGTTTCCATAGAGGTTGGCACTACCACAAAGTATCATAACTCTGATGCCAATAACCGGGTAGTAGAGAAGAAAACTGAGTTGTAATCAACAAAAAAAAAAAAAAAAAAAAAAAACAGTGTTCCAAATATTGCAAGTGAAAACAAAAAAAAATCATGGCACTTTCCAAAAGATCTTCTTTATTTCATATCAGCTATAGGACAGGGAGGTGAACAAAAGGCACAAGGTTATAGCGCATAATCTTTTTGTGCAGTCCTGTGGTTTGTCTAGTACAACATCTAGAAATTTAGTTAGCAGAGGATGCCATCATTAAAGTTGTTGTACAGTCAAACACATTGGCCTTAAACATTACCCTTCACAGTAATAAAAACGATCAGTAATTTAATGTTAAACAATTCCTAGGCCTTTGTGAGTTATAAAACAAAATTTTTATTCCCAGACAGCATTTGTGAGCCCCCTAATCCCCAAGGATACGACAAGGAGACTTACTGCAGATCCCAGTCGTGTAAGTGTCATGCTATGTTTGTGCTCCACAGGTGCTCGCTCATATCCACACATGAGAGGGTGCGTGCACGCTCCACTGTTTATAGATCAGCAGATGCTTAAACAGCCAATCAGGGAACAGTCTGTGCAGTGTACACGAGCACACAGATCCGTGGGAATCGGGGATCCTGGGAATTGCAGTCTTTCTGCAGAGCAAGGCAGCCATGTTTAGTCTTTATTCCATGCCAGAAAGATTAAAAGGTAAAGAGCAGTTTAAAAAACTTTTTCTCACCCAAAAAAATTGGAGGAACTTGAAAAATGAAAAGAGGAGCATCTAATAAAGATGCTCTGATTTTCATATTTTACCTAGAATAACCATAGAACCCCTTTAAGGACCCAGTACCGGCGACACAGGATTGCTTGTGGAAGGGTTAGAATACTTTAAACTCTCACTTGCTAGAAATGGCTGATAGAAAGTGACTTTTTGCTAAACAGCGCTACTTTGAGGAAGGAAAAAGGGTTGAGTATCTAAGACACAGCAGGGAGTATCCTATATTATGGCCTTGAAGGGTACAGATGGCTGATGCGATACAGAGGGTATCTTCGCTATTTTGGAGGAGTTTTACTCTTCTCTTTACCAAACACAAGGGAATCTGAGAATACTGTGTTGCATTTCTTGTCTAATCTAGGGCTGCCTCAACTGTCTGTGGAAGATAGGGATTCACTGGAAGCCACCTTAACATTTGAAGAATTAGAGGGGGCAGCAAACTCTTTGGTGAATGACCAAGCACCTGGAGAGGAGGGCCTTACCGACCTAGCGGTTAAAATATGTAACAAGGGATATGCTTCTTCATGAACTGGTGAAGGTGTTTAACAACATCCAGGTCAAATGAGTTTCATTCTCCAAAAAGGCTACCTTCATTAATATCAGATGCCTTTTCCTTAGCTTACAGATTTCCTCAGACAATACTGGTCACAGAGCTATATTGACACTGGGCGCGGCCAATGTGTTCGGTAGTATTGAGTGGCAATTTCTTTGACTCACCATGCTAACTATGGGCTTTGGCCCTGCTTTTATTTCCTGGGTCAAGGTCCTATATTTTGAACCCTGAGCACACACAACAGTGAATGGGGCAGTTTTGCATCCATTCCGACTCTTGAGGTACGAGACAGGGGTGCCCATTGCTATTTGCAATCAAACCCCTGGCCACAGGGGTGAATTTCTCCCCTGATATATTATGTATGGAGCCATACCAAAAACCTACTAAAATAGATGTGTATGATGCCCTGCTGTTTTTGGGTGTTTTGGGTCCATCTTTAAATGCTGCTATGGCTCTTGAGTGATTTTGGGAATCTTTTAGGACCCACCATAAATTGGCATAAATCAGCTATTCTCCTTGTGGACTAGCTGGATAGGGCTTTCGCTACTAGTCTTTCTACTATCCCGGTGGCGTCTTCTCCTATTTGGGCATCCAAGTTTCTATTTGCATGGGTGATTTTAAGGAGCACAACCTCCCTCCCCTTCTTCACAAAATTAAGACAAAGAAAGCGGCTTTGTGCAAGCTTGATTAAACTGAAGGCGATGCTGCAGTTATTGTACGCTCTTCATAATTCCTCTTGATAGATTCCGTAAGATCAATGCTTCATTTATAAATTTGATTTGTGGAAAGGGCAGCCCACATACATCTTGAAACACCCAAAAACAGTTGGTGGTCTCGCATACCCTAACCCTTGGCTCTACTATTTGGCAGCCCAGGCACAGCATCTCCCTTGGCCCCATGGAGGATGTAGTGCAAACCATGGAGATTGATATAATTATGTATGGGTTACAATCAAGTATGGGCTACAAACCTATTGATGGCTTTGGAGGCGGGAGCATTTAGACCGGGACATCTGCCCATATGGCATTATTTTTTGCTGGCTGAATTCCTACAGTTGGAATGTGCACTCTTGTAGGAAAGGGCAGGTCTGGTGCGAGTATCTCAACTAATCACCGACTCTCATGTCAAAACATTCCAACAGCTTCAGGAAGATACATCAAAAATTCTATAGGTAACTTCAAATGAAGCATTTCTTTGAGGTACAATCACAAGACACTCTTATGGTGTTGTAAAGGGATCCTGTAGTGGCTAAAAATTATCATGCAGCTGGTTTAGTCTTCTTGCCCTATCAACTTCTCTTTTGCAAATCTCAGCATGACTTTCAGCTCAGGGTCCATAATAGATGGATGAATGCTGTTGACAAACAGTGGCTGTCTGTTGTAGAAGCCGTTCCATTGAGTTCCCTTGGAGAAGCAAGCCGACTGTAGCAATTGTATATATCGTACATCAGGATTATAGGATCCCTAAATTTCCATATGACATAGGTATGTCCAGAGGCTACTTGCCCTAAATGTGTGGAAGAAGCGGCGAAGATGGTACTTATGGTCCTGCCCTAGACTTCACTATTTTTGGACAACCACTGAAACTCCCACTGAAAAAGAAATCTTAAGCAAAGTTAAATTCAGTGTTGCTGATAAAGACGGCTATGTAGAGAAAGTAAAATATAGCCTCAAAATTTGAAAAACTTTGGGCTAGATACACCAGGATTGGTCACCGCTGTTCTTCTAAGAGATAGAATATTGATGTATTGACATAAATGATCACATTGCAATCAGTGCTTTATCATGCTGTGTGGTGACTATTGATACTGGTACTGATGTACATCTCTGTATATATGGAACCGGGCGGGACTGGTGGTGGATGTTTTTTTTTTCTTTCTTACATGTATGTAAAAAAAAAAAATGTATTAAAATGATCAAAAAAAAAAAAAAAATTAAAAATCAAAGCAGTTTGAAGAGTACTGTGTTCTGAGTACTCCAAGTCCATTTTTCACAGAGTTAATTGTACCATTATCACTCAGAACTGTCACAAGGAGCCCACGTTGTATGTCTAATTTTTGAGCCCCGCTGCCCATCAGATTCATTCCAATCATTTATTAAATGTTCTTAAGCTCATGAATCTGTCTTTGCACAGAGTGGCAATAGGATTAGATCTATGTTTACTGCAAATAAATGAAGTAGTAGAAATAGGCAGTAAAAAGTCCCAAAAATAAGCAATGCAACATTTTTTAGATATTTTAACCCCTTCACGCTCCGTACCCTAGATGGTCTAAGAAATAGTGAAAAAAAAAGTTTAAAAATGTAAAAAAAAATTAATAAAATATTAAAAGTTCAAATCACCCCCCTTTGATATAAAATATAATAAATAGTAAAAAAAAAAATCACAAATTAGGGATCGCCGCGTCCCAAAATGCCAGAACTATCAAAATAAAAAAACGGTAATTGACAGCGGTAACCTCCAAGATGGGAAATTTCCGAAACGTGACTTTTACACCTTTTTTCATGACAAAAAAATGTAATAGAAATGATCAAAATGTTGCACAGTCCTCAAAATGGTAGCAATGAAATCGTCGGCTCATTTTGCAAAAAATGACATATCACACAGCTCCGTGCACCAAGGTATGAAAAAGTTATTAGTGTCAGAAGATTTAGCGTCTAAATATGGGTTTTGATGATTTTCCCCAATATTTTTAAAATGGCACCCAAATTCTGAGCCTCATTACATTCTAGTAAAATATGTGGAATCTTAAAAATCCATGGCAACATAAAGCAGACATTTGGGGAATGCAAGTTATGAATTTATTTGGGTGCTATGACCATCTGCAACAAAAGTAGAGAATTTAGAACTTGTTTATTTTCATAACTAAACACAAAAGATATCATCCAAATTTTCTAACTAATTTGAAGTACAATGTGTCACGAGAAAACAATCTTATATTGTTCCAAAGCTATAACCACTTCTAGTGACACAGGGCACTGTTGCCGCGTCCTAAGGGCCAAAATAGGGTGAGTCCCGTAGGGGTTAAATATTTCCAAATACGGTCCATTTCATTTACTATACAAATATTATTAGGTTTCTCAGGGCTTAGGGCCGCTTAGTTCAGATTTTTTTTTTGCCTTCTGTTCCAACAGCTTTAATTTAAAAGAAATCTCCTCCTTAGAAAAGACCAGGGGGTATCATAAAGACCTCAAATGCATGCAAGATATACTTAAGCAATATGTTGCAGAATACTGCCATTTACACATTTCTTAATTGCATCTACAGATTTTGCTAAAATTATTACACCCCTGTTCACACTTTCCAGCATTCTGATCCAGCAAGTGTATTTATCCACAAGGCTCAAGATGTCAAACACCAGATAAAAAAAAACACAATGTCCACCTTGGTACAGATCAGTGGTTATCACAAAAACCTCCATAAATGCAAGAACATGTATTAAAGCAAGATATTAAGGAGTACTTGAATTAACCCCTTCAAACCTCACAACTGCAGTTATTTTATTATCATTATTACACCCCTATTGCAGATTTTATCTGCCTGCTGGACTTTGAATCCAGAGTTATCCACAAAGACCACATAACTCCCACTCAGCCAGGAATAGACAAAAGAATAATCATAAATCTCTCCAGAGATAAGGAGCCAAAAGAGCGTGCACATAAATGGGTTTATACCAAGGATTTATCCGGCCTATAAATGGCAAAGCTAGCCTCCAGATGTAAGCAAGATTTCAGCGCCAAACCTGCTCCCGCAGGCTAAACGCTCCAACACGTGATTCCTCTGAACCGCCAACCTTCCTAGATTATGTCAAGTTCCTCATACATTCACCCCGACCTTTCCCACATACAGGCACCTACTTTGCTTTACTACATTTCCTCTCCAGACCTCCGGCTTCCACAAGGCGGGCAACAACTGTTTGTGTCTCTTTCGGCACATACTTCATACTATGCATGTCCAGCTGGGATTGCACCATAAGCCCTCTGTGTTTTCACTCCTTTCATTTTCCGCTATCACAGACTAGCCCAAACAGCAGGCACATGTTCCTCCTTCCTCACACCAGGCCTCAGTGTCTCAACTCACACATCTCTGATGCATGTCGCTAATTAGGCGGGGGGCGGAGTCTAGTGGCTACGTGACACCCTCAGGGCGCGTTCACACATTGCGTTTTGTCGCGTTTTCATTGCGTTTGAAACACATATACAACAGCTGATGAGAGGTGATTTGCCTAATTACATTACTGTTTACGTTTGTAAACGCAATGTAAACGCATGCGTTAACAAAATACATGCATTAACACGTTGTTAACGCATGCGTTAACATCGCGTTTACGATGCGTTTTGTAAACGGAAATGTTAACAGTGATGTAATTAGGCAAATCACCTCTCCTCAGCTGTTGTATATGCGTTTCAAACACAATGAAAACGCAGGTCAAAACGCAACGTGTGAACACGCCCTCAGGATCCCACGCTTCAGTGATTTTACAGCCATTTTTCACACGTTGCGCTTTGGTTGCATTTTGGTTGCGTTTTAAAACGCATTACAACAGCTGAGGTGAGGTGATTTGCCTAATTACATTACTGTTAACATTTGGGTTTACAAAACGCATTGTAAATTCGATGTTAACGCATGAGTTTTGTTAATCCATGCGTTAACAATGTGTTAACAAATGTAAATAGTAATGTAATTAGGCAAATCACCTCTCCCCAGCTGTTGTAATGCGTTTTAAAACGCAATGAAAACGCAACCAAAGCTCAATGTGTGAGGGCGCTCTCACACGATGCATTGCGTCACATTTTTTTACATGTTTTTGATGCATTCCAAAGGCTTCAGCGTTGATCACATGCTAAGACTACATTGCGTTTCCACTGCTACATTGTTAAAACACAATGTAACCTTAGCATGCGATCAAGGCTGAAGCCTTTGGAATTTGTGGAAAATCACATCAAAAATCGTAGTTTAAGATGGGCATAAATCGGCGCCAGGGAGAGGAGGAGGGGGTGAGCGCTGCGCCGTATTCTGGGGTAAGATAGGACTGCGTTTATTAGCGTTGGGGGTTTGCTGCAATATGCAACAACCCCCACCTTTGTATGAAGAGGACTCAGCCCGTGAGCCCTCTTCATACATTCCCTATACCTCAGCGCCGTAGAGCTATGGCGCAGAGCGTTAAGGGGTTATTCACAAACAATATTGCAATAAAAGACATCTCATCACATTGGCGTTGGTTCTCAGCTTCAATTGTGCATCCGTTGTGTTTTGTCTCCGTTTTTTTTTCCGTTTTGTCTCTGTGATGCATCCATTTTGTCTCCGTGACTGCAAACAAAAAAAACCTGAAAATGGGTGCTGCCATCTTGCCGAGTATCGTCGCTCCCTGTGACGTCATCGGGGAGTGGCGATCCATTGCCATGACAGCCTGGGGTCTTCTGAAGACCCGAGGCTGTCTTGTTTTAACCCTTTCATTACAGTGTGCAATCAGCAAATTGTAATGAATGAGGAGAAAAATCCCAGTATACTGCCATACTGGAGTATGGCAGTATATGATAGGATCAATCAGACAACCTAGGGTTAAAGTACCCTAGGAAGTCTGGAAAACAGTAAAAATAAAAATAAACAAAAGTTTAAAAAAATTATTAACAAAAAACCCTAAAAATTCAAATCAGCCCCCTTTCCCTATAACTGATATATTATATATATATATATATATATATATATATATATATATATATATATATATATATATATATCGTGAACACAATAGGTATCGCAGTATATATAAATATATAATATATTATAATATATATAATAAAAGTTTTTCGCTGCATTTAATGGGAATTGGTGCCCAAAGTCGAAAATATAAAAAATTCTATAGAAAGTGATCAAAAGGTCATACAGTCCTAAAAATGAGAGCATTAAAAACTTAATCAAAAGTCACAAAAAATTACACCACCCACAGCTCCGTACATCAAAGTATTTAAAAAATTAATAGCGATAGAAGATGGCAAAATAAAAAAAAAATTTGTACAAGAGGTTTTAATTTTTCTAAATGTATGAAAAAAATTTCACTCAGAGTGTACGGTGAAATCTGTAATATCCAAGCCCACAATAAAACGGCGCAAATGCGTTTTTTTTTACCCTAACTTCTGTTGTAGGATAAATATATTTGGGGTTTGTTAAAAATGTGCAACACCCCTGCCAATGCGCATGGCAGAGGAGTTGTTGCGAATAAGCCCCTTGTACCATTCAGTACACCAAGATAGATAGATACTTGGATAGACAAGGGTTAATTGTATCCGCTATTGTTATCCAATGATGTTCCAATCTGTAAACTGGAGTGTGATTGGAGAGTGAGACCACCTGACCAGGGAGTAACAAAACCCCTGGACAGAAAAAGACTACAGAGAGTTAGTGCTGAGCTCTCACCTCATGAGAAGCTCTTGTAACCCAGCTCCTGACAGAGGAGCATATCAACTCCACACTGAGTGACCAGAGACAGCGTGTGCCTCACACCTCTAGTGAGCTCACACAGAACAACCAGGACTAAAGCTGCAGCTTCCAGTATTGGACACAGCTACATCCCAGCCTGAATCTGCAACCAGGCTGGTGACCAAACTCCTGAGGTTCACTCTCCAAGACCACTCCCAGTAATCCGTCCATCTGTAAGGAATCATTTGGCACGTTGCCTGCTCTTGGTTGGAATAAAGAACTGTAAGTTCCATCTGGTCCCTGCTACGGCTGTCACCATCAAGGGTGCCCTCATCTATCAACCAGGACTTAGACTACAGACACTAAGGGGTTGCCCCAGGGAGAACGAGTACATCAGCCTCTCTCTCGTCTAATTTTTTGCACACACCAACTGCTGGAGACCTGCCAGGCTGTAGGAAACCCTCCGGTCCCCATACAAGCACCGTGACACTAGCGTGCCTAGGCCGCAACCGCCAAACACTCCAGTACTCTGGGCCCCGGCTGCCTCCAGGCCCCAAGAAAAAGGCTAGGCCCTGTGGGGGATGTTGCAAATGCTATCCAGGAGTATCTCAATGTAAATAGCCTTATAACCCAGCATCAGCATGCTGGGTCAGACTATTCCGATTGGCTTCTATGAGGAGGTAAATTTCATACTGGACCTGGGAGGGGCTGTGGATGATGTCCTCCATTTTTTTGTGTGTCAGGCTGGATGATGGGGCCCCCTGACACTCCGGGCCCCAAAGCAGCAGCTATGGCGCTACCGCTCTAGTTACGCCCCTGATCATACCTACCAAGTGCCATCAAGATAATGCTGACTCTTCTCAGCATAAGTTGTTTTAGGAGTTGTGATTCTCCTGGAAATGACTCACACATATGGTGGTCAGAGCTCTGGTCTGCTATTGGAAGTCTGATTGGTGTTGATTTTAAGCTACATATATCCTTAGCTCCTGAGGTCCTATTGCTGGAAGATAAAACCACTAGAGTAAATAATAAGACCGATTGTTTCTACAGTTTGTAGCAACAGCAGCCAAGACCATATGCAACACCCCTGCCAACGTATAGGCAAGGGAGTGCTTGCGAATAAGGCCCTATGCCTGCAGAACCCCTCTAGAGGAGTCTGATCAAGGCGGGGTGGGTAGTGCAGTCAATTAATGTAATTAACAGCTGTAGATACTGCCTGTGCAGGCAAGGGATAACTTTACTAAAGTCATTGTCCATTTGTTTTTGCAATGTCCCTGCCAATGTGCTTGGCAGAGGTGTAGGTGCGAATAACTCTTTTACTATTCAGTACATATAGATAGAGGTCATTAAGCAGCGGTAGATTCTGCCTGGATAGGCAAGGGTTAAGCATGTTAATGTTATCATCCAATGATGTTCCACTATTGTAACTGGAGTGTGATTGGAGGAGGAGACCACCTGACTAGGGAGTAACATAACTTTTAGTCAGGGGATTAGTTAGCTCTCTTAGGACCCAGCTTCTGACCGAGGGGCATCATCTCTTAGAGCACCTGTTCTTACTACAGGCCTCCTAGGCCTCAGCTCTCACTACAGAGCTACAGGGTGTCAGTCCACCTTCAGGGCTGATACTGAATATACTCAGGATTAAAAGCTGCAGCTTCCAGCATTGGACACAGCTACATCCCAGCCTGCCCCTGCAACCAGGCTGGTGACACAACTCCTGAGGTTCTTCTCCAAGAGCACTCCAGTACTGCACTTGTACAGAATCGTTTGGCTTTTTGTTACAGTTGGTTCGAATAAAGAACTGTAAGTTACTTTTATGCACCACATTGCCTCCGTCTAGTCCCTGCTACGGCTGTATCACCATCAAGGGCGCCCCATCCAACTACCAGGGACACACACTACAGACTCTAAGGGCTGCTCCAGGGAGAACCAGTACATCAGCCTCCCCTCTATATAATTTCTTGCCAACACCACCTGCTAGAGACCTGCCAGGCTGTAGGACAGCCCTCCGGTCCCCATTTCAAGCACCGTGAAACTTGTGTGCCTAGGCCGCAACCGCCAGCTACTCCGGTATTTGGGCCCCAGCTGCCTCCAGGCCCCAAGAGAAGGCTAGGCCCCAGTGGGGGGTGTTGCATATTCCTTCATGTGAACTGGAGTGTGATTGGAGAGTGAGCCACCACCTGACCAGGGTTTAACAAAACCCCTGGACAGGAAGAGGCAAGGCCTCTTGGAATCTAGCTCCTGACACAGGAGCACCTCTTCGAACCCAGCTCTCCTAGTGAGCACATCTTCCACAAGACACACTGAGAGAAAGAGAGTGTGTACTACACCTTCAGTGCTACACACCTAGGACAAAGCTGCAGCGTCCAGTATTGGACACAGCTACCTCCTAGCTTGCATCTACTACCAGGCTGGTGAACCAACTCCTGAGGATCACTCTCCATGACCACTCCAGTAATCCGGAATCTCCAATAATCCCGCATCCGTTGCCTGGAGGTGTTCCAGTAAAGAACCGTGAGTTATTTTGCACAACGTTGCCGCCGTCTGATTCCTGGATACGGCTGTTTCACCATCACGGGCTCCATCACATATCACATATCACACATATCTTACAGACACTAAGGGGTTGCCCGGGGGGGAAAAAGTACACACCACCTGCTGTAGACCTGCCAGGCTGTAGGACAGCCCTGCGATCCCAATACCAAGCACCGTGACATCAGCGTGCCTAGGCCGCAACCGCCAGCCACTCCAGTATTCTGGGGCCTGGCTGCCTCCAGGCCCCAAGAAAAGGCTAGGCCCAGGTGGGGTATGTTGCACATATTGTTACTGGTAGAATCCTACTCCTCACTTTTCTGTAGTCACAAGTAGTCTCAACCTCATTATGTTATATAAGCACGTTGAAGCTACCAAAAAGGATTCCTTGGAACAGTTAGGCAACCTGGCAACTGGCAACCCTGGCTGACCTACTTGGAATCTCCGATTTTAGATAGAGTGCTTTAATTACCTACTTAGCCCACTCTAAAGGGTCACTCTAGATTACTAGCTGTGTTGCAAAAGATATGGTGAGTCACTATACACTCACCGGCCACTTTATTAGGTACACCTGTCCAACTGCTCATTAACACTTAATTTCTAATCAGCCAATCACATGGCGGCAATTCAGTGCATTTAGGCATGTAGACATGGTCAAGACAATCTCCTGCAGTTCAAACCGAGCATCAGCATGGGAAAGAAAGGTGATTTGAGTGCCTTTGTACGTGGCATGGTTGTTGGTGCCAGAAGGGCTGGTCTGAGTATTTCAGAAACTGCTGATCTACTGGGATTTTCATGCACAACCATCTCTCGATTTCTGCTGTGACATTCGGATGGTAGGGTCAGAATTTGGCGTCAAAACATGAAAGCATGGATCCATCCTGCCTTGTATCAACGGTTCAGACTGGTGGTTGTGGTGTCATGGTGTGGGGAATATTTTCTTGGCACTCTTTGGGCCCCTTGGTACCAATTGAGCATCGTTGCAACGCCACAGCCTACCTGTGTATTGTTGCTGACCATGTCCATCCCTTTATGACCACAATGTACCCAACATCTGATGGCTACTTTCAGCAGGATAATGCGCCATGTCATAAAGCTGGAATCATCTCAGACTGGTTTCTTGAACATGACAATGAGTTCACTGTACTCAAATGGCCTCCACAGTCACCAGATCTCAATCCAATAGAGCATCTTTGGGATGTGGTGGAACGGGAGATTCGCATCATGGATGTGCAGCCGACAAATCTGCGGCAACTGTGTGATGCCATCATGTCAATATGGACCAAAATCTCTGAGGAATGCTTCCAACACCTTGTTGAATCTATGCCACGAAGAATTGAGGCAGTTCTGAAGGCAAAAGGGGTCCAACCCGTTACTAGCATGGTGTACCTAATAAAGTGGCCGGTGAGTGTAGGTCTCCTATACTAAATGCATTATATAACATAGCACTAGCTCTGTACCCCACTCTTCCTTAAATATTTATTCCCTTGTCTCATCACCCCAGTCATTGCTCTTATATGTGTTTTCAAGATGTTAATTGAGAACCTATAGCTATGAACATTTGTACAGATGTGATGTTGAATATAAGATTTGAAATACTCCTCTTATTTTTTCATTTTTCAGAATAAAATGTCTGATTTGTGATAATAAGTTTTGTTAACCCATTCTATTTTATTATAGCTAAAAACTGTTACTGTATATACTCGAGTATAAGCAGATCCGAGTATAAGCCAAGACCCCTAATTTTACCACCAAAACTGTGAAAACCTATTGACTCGAGTATAAGCCGAGGGTGGGAAATGCATTGGTAACAGACCCCCCCAGTATATAGCCAGTCATTCCCCTATAGTATACAGCCAGCCCAGCCTGCCCCCTGTAGTATACAGCCAGCCCAGCCTGGCCCGTGTAGTATACAGCCAGCCCAGCCTGCCCTAAGTAGTATACAGCCAGCCCAGCCTGCCCCGTGTAGTACACAGCCAGCCCAGCCTGCCCCCAGTAGTATACATCCAGCCCAGCCTGCCCCCAGTAGTATACAGCCAGCCCAGCCTGCCCCATGTAGTATACAGCCAGCCCATCCTGCCCATTTTGTAGTATACAGCCAGCCCATCCTGCCCCGTGTAGTATACAGCCAGCCCAGCCTGCCCCCTGTAGTATATAGCCAACCCAGCCTGCCCCCAGTAGTATACAGCCAGCCCAGCCTGCCCCATGTAGTATACAGCCAGCCCATCCTGCCCCATGTAGTATACAGCCAGCCCATCCTGCCCCATGTAGTATACAGCCAGCCCATCCTGCCCCATGTAGTATACAGCCAGCCCATCCTGCCCCGTGTAGTATACAGCCAGCCCAGCTTGCCCCCAGTAGTATACAGCCAGCCCAGTACTAAAAAAAAAAAAGCTTATACACGAGTCAACACACGAGCCCAGTACAAAAAAAAAACTTACATACTCACCCTCCAGTGGCCTTCCGTCTTTTGCGTCTGTCTTCTTTCTTCGGTGTCATCCTGCAGGGTGCGACCATGTTTCTTCCCGGACGGCAGGCGCATACTATGACGTCATACTATGCGCTGGCCAAGAAGAAACATGGCCGCGCCCTGCAGCCTGATACAGAAGAAAGAAGACAGGCGCGGAAGACAGAAGAGGAACCACGCTGACATTGGGGGAGATTTTTTCTTTTTTTAGTACTGGGCTCGTGTGTTGACTCGTGTATAAGCCGAGTTGAGGATTTTCAGCACATTTTTTGTGCTGAAAAACTCGGCTTATACACGAGTATATACGGTAATTTACTATGCTGGACAATGCTGGGCAATTATAGATTATTTTCTATACCAGGCAATGTTGGGGGTTACAGCAAGTTGCATAATAAACCACTACTAGTATGTTGTCAAGCAGCTTCTAGATCCTCTTTCTTTCATGGCCTGGTGTGGTGGCATCATCTATAAAATCAACTTTGAAGTGAGATGTAAATGAAGTCAAGGAGGTGGAGAGTTTAACACTGAAGTCAGCTTTCCCTGCCTTAGAATGCCTCCTTCATTGTAAATGATGGTGCTGCATCCAGCAACATTATTTATTACATCTCCTGAAGTCCAGTGCATGATTTACAGTATAGTTAAGTTATACCCACCAGGCTTTGTAATTGAAGATTGAACAATGAGTATGAAAATTGTTATTGCTGTCAATGTATAGGAACGTGTCTAAGTCGTACAAGGAGTTACTCCATTTTAAATAAGAGGTAATGTAGCACACTCCACTTTTTGTAAAATGTCGGGTCTTACAGCATGGCAATGTACTGTGTATATAGCTTTAATTGTTTTGTGTTTAATAAAAGAAGAGAGCCAGCTGCAAAAGTAACCAGTGCAGGACAGAGTTTTCTGGGAAGAAGAAAGGAGGAGTTAAAAGTGAGTGAGTTAAGATAACCACTATTATGGCGTTGTAGAAAAGGAAGATTAGGGAGTTAGAAGTTAGAGGGGAAATATAGCAGTTGGACAGGTATACCTAATAAAGTGGCCGGTGAGTGTATATCACACAGGAGGAGGTGTTCAGAGGCAGGCAGAGCTTGACATCGGTGTTAAACTCTCCACCTCCCTGACTTTATACCTCTAACTTAAATCTCACTTTCAAGTTGAATTTCTGGATAGTGCCACCGAGTTGGTCCATGAAAAAAACGTGATCTAGTAACATGCTTGACAACATGCTGGTAGTGGTTTATAAGGCCAATTTCTGATGACAGGTTCCCTTTAATTATAAATATGGAAATGACAAACACACTAGGGAAAATGTTTCCCATGTTTCACAAATTAAACAACTTACACTATTCAGATTTTTTAAGAATTAGTTGGAGTGAAAAGACCAAGGTACTGCATAACATCATATGGTAAGATTCTGCTATTTATTTTTTGAACATGGAAGTTTCCAAACTCTTATAGAACTCTCCAAATCATTTACTAAAACAAATAAAGACTAAAGGAATCCTCAACTGATTTGTAGGAAATCATATTTCTATGGTGCTAAAGAAAACTATGATAGTATTTTGTATGATAGTGAGCTAAATATCTTTCAAAAAAGACATTGGGGGTCATTTATCTTAGGATTTTCTCTTTTTCCTTAGATTTACATGTTTTTTTGGCACATTTGTAAATTTCTGTCTTAATTTGTGACTATTCCACCCTCCTAGCAAAGTTAACCGTGCAATAATTTTTCAGTGTTAAACCTGATATAGCATTAAAATCCAGCTGTGGACGTATGAAAATTGTGGTAAAAAAGTTGCAAATAAACTCCAGTACTGATCAGGCATAGAAAAAACTTTAGAAGGCGTTGTAGAAGAGTTTGTGGCTTTTGTTTGACTTCTGTGCAACTTATTATTAAGTCGCAAAAACCCCACAGGCTCAGCTGCCTTATATATCAACCTCTAAGATAAGTCAAACTAGTCCAAAGCACAGAATCCCCCCCCAAATATTGCAGAGAATACATGCACAGAAATCTCCTGACTAAAGATAAATTACCCCCATTGTACAGTTATCTGATAAAATCAGATCAGTTTCTTTATAAACAGTCTTTTTCAAGTTTATGTCTAGCAAATAAACAGCACAATGCATTCACACTCACCATTCTGGTCTCACAGTTGATTTTGTTCTATGGCACCCTGCTCAGTAACAGATATAGCAAAGCAAAATAATATCTGGTGAGTATGTTTTTCAGTAAGATTAAGCAATTGATTTGAATGAATTTCCTGAACTAGCACAGTTGTGTAACAACCCAGATGTCATTTGTCAGGTGTTGCATTAGAGTATAGGAAATGTTCTAGTTACAAAACTTTAACACTTTACTTTATACCGGTATAATATGTTGAATATCTCTGCTAGATATGGTATTTACTATAAAATATTATTGTATGTCATAATGTCATTGTATTTTATTGGATGGCAAGTACCGTATTTTTCGGACTATAAGGCGCACTAAAAATCCTTTCATTTTCTCAGAAATCAAAGGTGCGCCTTATAGTCCAGTACACCTTATATATGAACCGTACTAACAGACAACAGCTGCCTTGAACTGTGCACAGTTCTGCCACCTGCTGGTCATTCATCCTTATAATCAGGTGCACCTTATAATCCGGTGCGCCTTATATATGAACCTAAACGTTTCAGCAGGCATTTATTGATGGTGCACCTTATATTCTGATGCGCCTTATAGTCCGAAAAATACTGTATTGTAAATTTTAATTAAGAGATTTTCTGAATTTATAAAATATATATAAAATATAAGATGTACCACTTTTACCAATGTGAAACCAAAGGGTTGTTTAACACAGATTTGGACAGATTTACATACCTGGTCCTGGCGCGATCCTGCAGTGCGTTGTCCGACGAGGATTCCGGTCTGCCGCGATTCACTTACATCGTGCGCCCGAGTTCCTGCATCCGTCGCTTCTGCGCCGAGGTCCGCTGGAGTTCACCTTCTTCTACCCGATGTATGTGAGTGTTGATCCTGCGACACATTTCCTTTTTAAATTCCGCGGTTTGTCCGAATCAGTCGGGTTGTCCAACAACCACGCCCCCTGATTTCTGTCGCATGCAAGCCGGCACAGATGCGCCACAATCTGATTGCGTGCGCAAAAAATTGAGGAAATTTGTCGCAAAACGGAAATAATCGCGAAACCCAACGAAAGTTCGGAACCTTAGTATATGAGCCCCATAGTGATTAACCCATGATCAAGGAGCATGGATAGTGCCGTGTCACAGGCTGACCACACTGCTTGAACGGATTGCATTTGGAGATGGCATTTGTCCGAGCTGAGGAATATTGCAGCAGACATGACCTGTTTGTCCTAGTACATAGTGTATACTATGTATGGTCTTTTGTTCTTACTTTTTTATCATATGTTTTGCTATTAGAGATGGGTGAATCGACTCAAAGTGCAATTTGATACGAATTTCACGGAAAATTTGATTCGTCACAAATCCGAAGTTTATTCTGATTTGTGGGAACAAAGGTTTTTTTCCCCGCTTTTTTAGCGTGAGCACAACATGTTACATGGGGCAGAGAACTCTGGGAAAGAGAAATGAACACCCTCGATGACATCTGCAGACCTGTAAGCCAATCAGTGACTGGCAGGCTTATGTGATGTCACACAGCCCTATAAAAACTGTCAGCCATTTGCAATCTCGGCATTTCACCCTGCATGTTTTGTCTGTAGCGTCCAGCTGCCTCTACTGTACTGTACTATACCCCAAATAGCAGTTCTTTTTGTTACTGAATTCAATAGGAAGAAATCTGTTTAATATCTACACAGCCGCTGTAGTGATTTCTGCCCCTCTCCCAGGGTGTGCGTTTAGGGGGATCTGTATACCCCAAATAGCAGTTCTTTTTTGTTACTGACACCACTGGGAAGAAATCTGTGTCATATCCGCACAGCTGCTGTAAAGATTTCTGCTCCTCTCACATGGTGTCCGTTGTGGGTTATCTGTATAATGCAAATTCCCATACTTTTTGTGTTGCTAAAGTTGAGAGCAAAAAATATGTGTTAAATCCACGTAGTTTATAGAGTGATTTTCACTCCAATTACAGAGTGTCCATTGTGGGGTGTTTAACGCAAATCCCTGTAAAATCAACATAGTTGATTAACCAATATGTCAGACAGAGAGGTGCCAGGTGGAGCAGGCACAGGTCACAACATAAAAAAGGATGTTGTGGCAGGGGTTACATTGTGAGGCCAGAACTGCCGTTGTCATCTAGCTTGAAGAATAAACGAATAGCATCCAGGAAGGGTGCGTTGCTCTCCTATTTGGAATGTTTGTAAAGGAATCGCGCTGGCTTGCTCAAAAAGGACGTTTATTTATTTATCTATTTTTTTTGTCATCTAGCGGCAGTGTGTTGACTAGGTTGACTATGTCACCCAATTCCTCAAATATAACATCTGACAGCTCCAGCCAAGAGTCTGTGGGTTCCTCAGATACAACAATTAGTTGGCATGGCCCAGGAGAAGGTCAGTGGCCCTCACCTGTCCTCAACCAGTCTCTGTCCTGTTCATTTCCCTCAGCCAGAGAGCTACTAGGTGGTCTGGGTTTAGCGGCACTATTCAGAGATGATGAAGTGTTTGAGGACAGTCAGCAGCTGCCCACAGTGAAGAGGTGGGGCAGACATCCGCTTCTTCGTGCAGTAGGCAGGCTGTTTATACTGACACTGTTGAGGAGAATAGCAGTGACAAGGAAACGCAAATTGACGATGATGTAGCTGATCGCACTTGGGAGCTGGGTGTAGCAGGGGATTCACCATCGAAGAGAGTTTCAGCTTGCACGTCAGGCAGCGGAGCAAGCAGCAAGTCGCTACTGTGGCCGTCATTCAGCAGGGTGGCAGCAGTGCAAGGATGGGAGCCAAAGGCTGCGGGGTACAAACCTGGGTTCAGAGGTCCAAGTAAGCAGTGGTACAGGGGGTCAGCGAGGCAGCGGCGTTAGTAGTCACTTATTGCAGAGTGTTGGCAGTAAAATCACCCCCTTGGCGGTGTGGCAGTTTTTTGTTAAGACACCAGAGGAGCTGAGCGTGTGTATATGTAGAATCTGTGGGCAGAAAGTGAAGTGTGGCCAGGGAGCTAACGTAGGCACCACCCACGCCTACAGTGCATGACAGTGTGGACATGTGGAGCTGTAGCTACGGTCAGGGCCAGTACATGCCTTTACGGCCCACTGGGTGAATGTGCTTCCCACCCAGCCACACCGACAACTTCAACAAGAGACAGCGCATTCTCCTCCACGTTGTCAAACTGCTGCTCCTGCACCAGTGTCTGCTTCCTCTTCCTCCTTCTCCACCACCACCTCAGCCTCCACAAGTGCTGCTCCATCATACCACATGTGCAGGGCACAGCGGTGTCACGCAGTTCTACACCTGGTTTGCCTGGGCGAACGAAGTCAAACAGGGGAGGAACTGCTCCACGTCATGCAAGAAGAAATCAATGTGTGGCTTTCTCCGCGACAACTAAAAATCAGAACCATGCTGACAGACAATGGGGAGGAGGAGGACATTGGAGCACAAGCAGAGTCTGATGCAATTTGTGTTTTTTCTACTGAGGTGACCCGAGAGGAGGAGCAGGAGCATCCGGAGGAGGTAGAAAACGAGGCAGATGACCCAGAAGCACTATGGCAGTATACTGTGGATATGGAGACCGGGAGTCCCTCAGAGTCACTTGCGCAGATGGCCCGCAGCATGCTGCTTTGCCAAACTAGTGACAGCCGAATAGTCAACATCCGGCATAGGGATGACTTTTGGCTCTTCATCCTCTTGGACCCTCGCTACCGGTCCAAAATGGGTGCATTTTTTCCTGCTGCTGAGAGGAAGGAACAACTGGCACACTATAGAGAAATACTGAGCACACAGTTGGCCGCTGCCTATGTGCGCCATTGTCTGACCGGGGGATTCCTGGCAGTCATTGCTCACGTACTACTACCATGGCTGCTGTTGGTATCTGGGGGGGTAGGAGCAGTAGCAGTTCCATCAACAGTCGCTTAAGTCTGTATTCCTTAATGAGCAATTTCCTTCACCCGCCTAGTGAGGAGGGTAGCCGCCACTGGCAGCAGCAGCAGGACATGAAGCAGACCCTGCACCAGCAGGTGGTGGCCTACTTGGACAAGACTTTACCACCTGGGGTAGAGGATCCCATGGACTACTGGGCAGCCAAAATTGATGTGTGGCCGCAACTTGCGGAGATTGCAGTAGAGAAGCTGTCCTGCCCGGCCAGTACTGTGGCATCAGAGTGGGTGTTCAGTGCAGCGGGGGCCATCGTTACCCCAGGAGAACCCGCTTGTCCATGTAGTGTAATGTAGAGAGACTGACCTTTGTCAAGATGAATCAGGCTTGGATCGGCCAGGATTTCAACTCACCAATGCCTAATGCATCAGATTAGATCAGCCATAACGCCTCCTCCAAACGTTGAGAAATGAGTCGGGGTTCTAACTACCTGCCTCAGCTACTATTCTGATGCTGCCACCCGCCTGATGCCACACATCTGCTGCAAGTTGCACCATCTGCCTCCTACCATCTTTACCAGGGACTGGAATTGTCCACCACCTCCACACTATATCATGGTACCACTCTGCGGGCTCCTTCTGCTGCTGCTTCTGATGCCGCCTTCACACTATATCATTGTGCCACTCTGCGGGCTCCTGCTGCTTCTGATGCTGCCTTTACACTATATCATTGTGCCACTCTGCGGGCTCTTGCTGCTGCTGCTTCTGATGCCGCCTTCACACTATATCATTGTGCCACTCTGCGGGTCCTGCTGCTTCTGATGCTACCTTCACACTATATCATTGTGCCACTCTGCTGGCTCCTGCTGCTGCTGCTTTTGATGCCACCAACACACTATATGATTGTGCCAATCTGTGGGCTCCTGCTGCTTCTGATGCCGCCTTCACACTATATCATTGTGCCACTCTGCAGGCTCCTGCTGCTGCTGCTTCTGAGGCCGCCTTCATACTATATCAATGTGCCACTCTGCGGGCTCCTGCTGCTGCTTCTGATGCCACCAACACACTATATCATTGTGCCACTCTGCGGGCTTCTGCTGTTGCTGCTGCTTCTGATGCCACCTTCACACCATATCATTGTGCCACTCTGCGGGCTCCTGCTGCTGCTGCTTTTGATGCCACCAACACACTATATCATTGTGCCACTCTGCCGCTCTTGCTGCTTCTGATGCCACCTTCACACTATATCATTGTGCCACTCAGGGTAAAAAGAGTGCACTCTTTGATGTTATAGTGGGATCTTGGCCCTCAGCTCAGTCCTTTCGAGCTTGCACAGATGTTACCTTGTCAGGCTGCTTTCCCGTTTCGCTTATTTGGGGTAGTTGACCTATGTAAGTGCACATGGAAGTGAAGAGTGAAGTGATTCTAAGAGCCGCGGCTGTCATGTGCATGTCATACTAAAACACAGCATTGTTTGAAGACCAAACCACGCTCCCTATGCATATTTAAGCATGGCACGACGTTCTATAACACCTTACAGGCTCTCTGCAGCCAGGAAATGCCTGTTTTTTTAACGTGATTCGTTTTGATTCGATTTGGGTCAAATCAAATTTTTTCGAAAAATTCGGCGAATCAGGGCGAAACGAATTTTAACAAATTCGCCCATCTCTAATGCTTACATTATTCTCTCATCGAAATAGGGGAAGATACCCTAATTGTTGCTTCTTATCAACCAATGCTCCTCAATTAAGACTCCAAATTATTGGATATTGTCACTCGCTTTCAAATAGGTTTTACTCATGGTAGGTCCCATAGCTATAACAATGGGAAACAAATTAAAAAAATCATGGTGCTTGGAGTTTTTCACCTTAATTTTTTAACTACTGATTCCAAATGACCTTCCATTTCTCTCTAGAAATAAGTAAAATGAAAGAACAGTACCATGGACAATGGGATACACATATGATGGCTGATTTACAGTGGGAGCATACAGTGTGAATGACCTGCAGAAAAAAATCACAGAAACTGAGTTTCTTTAACCTGATGGAAAATCTCTAGTCTACAGCTACAAAATATCACATTAATTTTCAAAATTTCTTTAACACAATTTCAAAGAGGTATTCCCATTACAACAAATTACTGTTATTATTTCTGTTATATTATTTCTGTTATAAAAAGTCAAACAATTTTCCAATATATTTTCTGTATCAATTTCTTATTGTTTTCTAGATCCCTGCTTGCTGTCATTCTATAGAAAGCTTCTATGTTAATATTCGGTGGAGTACCTTGGGCCCACCCTATCTTTTTGCTTGAAAGAATACCAGACTACTAATTGAAGTGTAAAACATCTAAGAACTGTTCTAGTTGCTCAAGGCAACCAGAGCTCAGCTTTCATTCAGCTCTGATTGGTTGCCATGAGTCCTTTTAAAAGACAGAGCACATGTTACTACATGCAGAATGCAGATGCGTTTGATGCATTTTGCCCAAAGCATTTGAATGGCAAATGTATCATCAGAATGTGCCTCTGACTATGTTCACACTCTGCGCTTGAATTACATTTAGGAAGGCAATTCCAGCGCAGTGCGGAGGAGATTCTCCAGATCACATGTGCGTTTACATTGAAACACTTGATATCATGAATGTGCATTGCACACATGTGATCGGGAGACTCCTCCCCAAAATGTGTTCCTAAATGTAATTTAAATGCAGTGTGTGAATGCAACCATAAAGAACCTAAATGTGTCCAATTATACCCAGCCCCACTAACATATACTGTGCCTTCCATAATTCAAGAGGTTTGGGGGTGTAAGAATAAGAAAGCAGTTGTACGCACCCCCCTCTGTCGCTCAGGTCCAGAGCTGTGCCCCCCATTACCAGCGATCTGTATGTAGACAGACGCGCAGCAGTGACATCACAAACGGCAGCGCTGCAGGTCCTGGCTATGGTCAGTGTAACACTTACTCAGGCTGCAGGCAGAGGCTGCACAGGGAGCGCTGAGATGGTGATGTCACTCCTTTATCTCTGTATACTTACAGACCAGTTGTGGTGGGGGATACAGACAAATGTGGGAGACACTGGGGCACATTTACTTACCCGGTCCAGTCGCGATCCAGCGGCGGGTTCTCTGCACTGGATTCGGGTCCGGCCGGGATTTAATAAGGTAGTTCCTCCGCCGTCCACCAGGTGGCGCTGCTGCGCTGAAAAGCATTTTAACGCGCCGGAATTCACCGAGGCCGTCTGAGTGAAGGTAAGCGGGTCCCGAGCGACACATTTTCGGTTCTTAAATGCGGCGGTTTTTCCGAATACGTCGGGTTTTCGTTCGGCCACGCCCCCCGATTTCCGTCGCGCGCATGCCGGCGCCGATGCGCCACAATCCGATCGCGTGCGCCAAAATCCCGGGGCAATTCAGGGACAATCGGCGCAAATCGGAAATATTCGGGTAACACGTCGGGAAAACGCGAATCGGGCCCTTAGTAAATGACCCCCACTGTGTAATGCTGTAAATCCAACAACTCACACACATGACATATATAATGACATCAAATCACACACATGACATCTAGAATTCTCTGTACTTTCTCTATCCTTCTATCAGCTTCTAGCAGACAGAACTCTGCTCTAAAGATTTAGAAACACAAAAATTTAAGTTCCTCATTTTATCATCATCTACTCCACCTTCTTATGACAAATGCAATAGTGTTCTGTTGTTCTCCTAGAGATCACAATTATTCTCCTATAGTTCATATAGCCCCGTCCCCAAGTAGTCACAAGGCTGCCCCAAGAAGCCAATGATGCTCCAGTAGCCAGAAGTCTCAGGGATGCCCCTAGTAGCCAGTCCTGGCCGCAAGTAGCCACAGTGCTTGCCCCCCTCCCAAGTAGCCACAGTGCATGCCACCCTGCACCCCCACGTTACATCCATGTCAGCCTGCACATCCGCATTACATCCATATCACCCTGCACTCCGCATTACATCCATGTCACCCTGCACTCCGCATTACATCCATGTCACCCTGCACTCCGCATTACATCCATGTCACCCTGCAGCCCGCATTACATCCATGTCACCCTGCAACCCGCATTACATCCATGTCACCCTGCACCCCGCATTACATCCATGTCACCCTGCACCACCGTATTACATCCATGTCACCCTGCACCCCCGCATTACATACATGTCACCCTGCACCCCCACATAACATACATGTCACCCTGCACCCCCACATTACAACCATGTCACCCTGCACCCCCACACCCCTTGCACCCCTAAATTACATACATGGTACTCTGCACCCCTGCATCTCCCCCCTTGTAACTGCTGAGCATAACTTCATATACCTCAGCAACACATGGCAGCTCTAACCGCGGACATCCTGTGTAGCCCCTCCCTGCACATAGTCACATGGTCCTATACCATTACACAGGGATGTGCAGGACCCAGTCACCTGACCTCGCCCGGACCACCCCCCCCCCTTACCCGTGGGCACGGTTGTTGCGGTCCGCCGAGCGAGTCCAACCCTGTACCTGTGTGTCCATGGTCAGATTTCTGACCAGATTTCTGACCAGAGAAACGCATGCGATTGGCTTATCAATCGCATGCGTTTCTCTGGAAATGCATGTGCGTTCGGGCCATTGACCGCCCCCTGTGCGCTAGCATTGCGTTATACACGGACGCCTAGCGGTACGTGCGACCGCTACTTAAGGGGAGAAATGGGACAAAGATGTGAGTGTGCACATAAAATGTTAGCTTTATTGAAACATTTAAAAGCAAAAACATATATATATTATTTTCAAATAGTTGAAAATAAAAGCCTGGCCTAGGTTTCGCTGAAAGACTAGGCTTACTTTTTGGCCCCCAGAAGAAGACGAGACTTTCGGGAATGCTTACATCGGGTGATTGACTTATGTTTGAAGGAGAGCTAGAGATGACAATGCTGGTTGCAATCACTGGTTCTTATCTCGTTCTATATTCACTACTTGTATCAGAATGCACTTTGCATAAGTTTGCGATAACAGTGAATTAGTTTTTCCTGAGCACAGTATAGGGATAAACTCAAGACGGAAAGCTAGTAAAGTAAGTAGAAAGCTTGCACCAATCGCGGCTATTAACCTTTCCGTTGCAGCCGGCATTTAAAAGACGGCGGCGGTGGCTCATTGTAATGAATGACTTGAAAAAATGCCATATATTGCAATACAGAAGTATTGCAGTATATGGTAGGAACGATCTGACCATCTAGGGTTAATGTACCCTAGATGGTCTAAGAAATAGGGAAAAAAAAGGAAACAAAAGTTGAAAAAAAAAAAATTCATAAAATATAAAAAATTCATAAAATATAAAAAATCACCCCCCTTGCCCTAGAACTAATATAAAACATAATAAACAGTAAAAATCACAAACATATTAGGTATCGTCGCGTCCCAAAATGCCTGATCTATCAAAATATAAAAACGGTTATTGCCAGTGGTGAACTCAGAGACAGGAAATGGCGCCCAAATGTCCGAAATGCGACTTTTACACCTTTTTACATAACATAAAAAATGGAATAAAAAGTGATCAAAATGTCGCACAGACCTCAAAATAGTAGCAATGAAAACAACGGCTTATTTCGCAAAAAATGACACCTCCCCCAGCTCCATACCCCAAAGTATGAAAAAGTTATTAGCGTCAGAAGATGGCAAAAAATGTTTTTCTTTTTTGTACACATTCGTTTAATTTTTGAAAATCTATTAAAACGCAATAAAACCTATATAAATTTGGTATCACCGCGATCGTACCAATCCAAAGAATAAAGCTGGGGTGTTATTTGTAGCGCACAGTCAAAGTCATAAAAACTGAGCACACATTTGGAATTTTTTTCCAGCTTCGCAGTAAAAGGCATGTTAAAATAAATAACATTACGGGAAAGTAAAATTTGTTACGCACAAAATAAGCCCTCACACAGCTCTGTACACGTAAAAATGGATTTTTGAAGGTGGAGAGCGAGAAATGAGCCCCTGTGTCCTTAAGGGGTTAACATCCTAATTCACTCACCTTCCAGTGTACACCAAACAATCATGTCTACATGCAGGACAATGGAGAGCCAGGACTCACTCCTCCTGGCCTTCATTATCATACGACCACACCATCCACCTTCCCTGCTTTTTAAACTTTATTAGGTATTATCTTTCCCATGGATAATGCTTGGGCTATGTTTAATATCCTACCAAGGCAACTTTAACTTGTGCTTCAAAGCATGATAGTGTGTCTTGACCCATGCTGCTATTTATGGTTTTCTAGGCAGCAACCACTAGGAAAAGTATCTTATAGCATTGGTTAAACTCAAATATCCTGCCTAATTCTTTGATACAATCTAAGGTAAAGTTCTTGTTTAAAATTGATAAGCCATTTATCTTTGGAGTTGAAGCATCATTCATGGTATTTGAAAGAATTATTATCAGGGTGTGATCCTATAAGGCAGTGGTGGCAAACCTATGGCACTCAGTGCCCTCTCAGTGAGCACTCAAGCCTTAATCCTAGCACAGAATTCACCAGACAAGACTCATGGCCTCCTTAGACCCAGGCACACCAGAATATGCCACACTCAGCTCTATTTTAAAGAGTTTAAGGAGTCACATCCTGGGATACCTGGAACTATAAGGAACTACAATGATAATCCGAATCCCCCCTCTTTGTTTCAATTGTATTGGTGACCACAGGACCCCCAATATAATAGATAGCTATGGCAGAGCAGCCAGCAATAAGTTACTGCTTAAACTGCTGTGTTCTTACTTTGCACTAAATAAGTTGGATTTTGATTATATCACTGCTATAGGGACTACAATAAATCAGGTGGATCCAGGAGTGTTGTTTCTTTTTACATTACTGACATTTCTATAAACATTGAAATAACCCACATATTGATATTTTATACAAAACATCCACAAGATGTTGGATCATCCCGCAGGTAGGATTGGATCTTATGCCCAATGCTCAAACAGATGCTATAATTTTACAGGACATAAAGAGTTTTCTGGCTGACAGACGTGAGTGGTGTCCGGACTTTTAAATCTAATCGCAAGATTATGAGTATATTTTAATAAAATATGTTACATTTTATTGAAGTTACTGGCACTATGTTCACCTAAATCCTTCTAGTGTCAAAGAATATTAGTGTCCGGATTGTTAATTATCAGCATAAAGACACGAGGTGAAGGAGGAGAAATGCTGGTCCGTGCACGATCACCGAGGTGCGTTGTCTGACGAGGATGAAGTCGCGATCCACGTAGATCTTGCGCCCGAGATCCTGCATGTGTCACTCCCGCTCAGGTCCGCCGGAGTTCACCTTTTTCTTCCTGGTGCATGTAAGTGCTCGGCTTGCAACACAATTTTGAATGTTAAATCCTAAGCTTAGTACCAATCCGTCGGATCGTCCGACGGCCTGCCCCCCGATTTCTGTCGTGTGAAAGCCGGTGCCGATATGCCAGAATCCGATTGCGTGCAACACAATCCCCTACTAAATGTGGCGCACATCAGAAATCGTTGGATATTCTGACAATAGTCAGACAAAAGTATTTATAATATGTAGGTGTTTGTTCTGCAACGTATAACTCACAAGGCACCCACAACCCAGGCAGCAACTTTTCGATGTTCCACACTCTTTGTAATGCTGGTGATGGTTCCACCACTGGTTATGTTCACATCGCAATCTAACCTTCAGCCGCGGTGTCCGTCCATGCTTCAGCTCCCTTAGGGTGCAGACGGTGCCTCTCTCCCCTTCATAAAGTGTGGTGTGAGACACTGAAGGGGTTAACTGTGGATGGGCGGTATGTTTCCCCTAGGTTTTCCTATTATGCAAGGCCTTAGTGCTGAGGTTGTGTTGTCCAGCACCTTGGACACAGGTGGTGGGAGCAGTCTAATCAGTCTGCATAAAGCCGCTGAGCAGAGCTGAGAGTGTTGTCTCTCTGAAAGGAGGCTGGAGAGCACACAGCCCTGACCTCTGTGCCTGGGGAAGCGACTTATTTTATGTACTAGTGGTGAGTTAGAGAAACTCTGTTTAGTTAGCACCCTGACGGGTAGGATTTTGTTTGTTTAATGCCTGAATGTGAAGGCTGTTTTATTTTGCTGCTGCAATAAACGCAGGCGAGACCTGTTTTGGACTGTACTTTGGTGTCACTGTCTTGAACTGCATCACAGCACCCCGCTACCACGGTCTCTACTGGGCCAAATCTCCCACATATGGTGGAGGATGCAGGCAGTTCAAAAGACACACACCTGAAAAGGCTCGCTACATCCTGCAACATTGCATGGCCTGGGTGAAAGCAGCAGGCAAAATGCAGGATAAAGCCAAGATGGAGAACTTTATTAAAGCCATGCTCCAGCAACAACAGGAAGAGTCCCGAGCTAATCGACAGCTGCAGCAAGCCATGCTCCAGCAGCAGGAGGAGAGGTCCCGCCAGCAGCAGGAAGAGTCCCGAGCCATGTTCCAGCTGATGGTGGAAAAGTTTTCTGGCATTATGGCAGCGCCGCAAGCGACGGCTACTGAGGGGTCCCATGCTGGTTTGCAAGGGTATCTGGTTGTCCAGCATTCCGCACGGGCTGCAGTGCAGAAGGCTTTACAAAAGATGGCGGCGACCGACGATGTGGAGGCGTATCTCACTGTGTTCGAGCGAGTAGCTGAGCGAGAGGAGTTACCAGCTGAGCAGTGGGCAGATGTCCTGGCACCGTTCCTGACAGGCGAATCGCAGAAGGCTTACTACGACCTGAGTGAAACAGAGGCCCGTGAGTACCCCCAGCTAAAGGCGGAGATTCTTGCTCGTCTTGGGGTCACCATACAAGTTCGTTCCAGCCGGGTCCACCAATGGGCGTACTCAGAAAAACTACCCCCGCGCTCCCAAATGCATGACCTGATCCATCTTGTCCGGAAGTAGCTACAGCCCGAGGACTGCACCCCAGCACAGATGGTCGAGAGAGTGTTTCTTGACAAGTTTACCCGTTCTCTGCCCTCTCGGCTCCAGCGATGGGTTGGACAGGCCGGTCCCACAAATGCTGAGGAACTCATGTCCCTAGTAGAGAGATATCGGGCTACGGAGGATCTTCTACTTATCTCTCCCACACGAAGCAGTGCCAGTGACAAGGCCACTAAACCATCTGGTAAGACTGCTACTGCAGAAAAAGGGAAACAGGTCAGGTTGGGAGGGGGTCCACTGGGGGGCTTGGATACACAGAAACCCAGTGAGACTCGTGACAGAGGTCATAGCCGTATCCAGTGCTGGCGATGCCATGAAATGGGCCATATTGCTGCCAACTGTCCCCTGTCAGTGGAGCCAATGGACTGCAACCAGACCCGGCGGATGTCACTGTTTGCCCGGCCGATTCTGGCAGCCGAGTCGGTCACGGGTGCAGAACCCCAAGTGTGTATGGTCACAATCGGTGGTCACACGGTGGAAGCCTTGCTAGACTCAGGGAGTCTAGTCACCCTGGTGCGGGGAACTTTGGTTGATCCTGGACTGTACAGTGGGCGTAAAGTGGGAGTGTTATGTATACATGGGGACACTCGCGAATATCCCACTGCCGTCATCAACCTACATACCCCTTGTGGTACTATTACCCATGAAGTGGGGGTGGTGGGGACCCTGTTTCATGAGGCTATTATCGGCAGAGATTTACCGGTATTTTGGGACCTCTGGAGACGAAGACCCACCTCAGGTGCTATTATAGATAATGGACATCGGATATGCCCGGCCTTGGCCCCTGAACCCTTCGAGGCCAATGTACCCACACCAGCAGTAGGGGTGACCCCAGGTGATGAATTCTCTCCCCTAGAGGTCCTAGCTGGTGAGGTCAAGGGTCACGAGGAGGGGGCCGACATGCCGGACCTTGAGATTTCCCGTGAAAATTTTGGGGCTGCACAGCTACAGGACCCTACCTTATTTAAAGCACGGGAGAAGGTTAAAGTGATAAATGGGGTACTCCAAATACCAGGGGCTGACAAAATATACCCCCGAATGGTGATTGTTGGGGAACTGTTGTACAGGGTTTACCAGATACGGGGTGAGGAGGTTGAGCAACTTGTACTACCCCAATCTCACCGTAGGCTGGTGCTAGATTTGGCACATAAACATGTGCTGGGAGGGCACTTAGGTGCTGAGAAGACTCGAGAGAGGATCCTGCAGAGATTTTTCTGGCCCGGGGTGTGGGAGGAGGTAAACCGGTATTGTAGCTCCTGCCCTGAGTGTCAACTTACTGCCCCGTTGTCCCACTTCAGGAGTCCTCTGGTCCCATTACCAATCATAGAGGTGCCGTTTGAACGGTTTGCAATGGATTTGGTTGGCCCCATAGTCAAATCCACAAGGGGGCACCAGTGCATCCTGGTTATCCTGGACTACGCTACGCGGTATCCAGAGGCGATTCCATTAAGGAACACCTCCTCCAAAAACATTGCTAGGGAGCTGTTCCAGGTATTCTCCCGCACAGGCCTCCCCAAGGAAATCTTGACTGACCAGGGTACCCCATTCATGTCTAGAGTAATGAAGGAGATGTGTAAATTACTGCAGGTTAAACAGCTCCGCACCTCTGTATATCACCCCCAGACAGATGGCCTGGTCGAGAGGTTTAACAAGACCTTGAAGGGGATGCTAAAGAGGGTGGTCAGCAAAGATGGGAAGGACTGGGATTGTTTGTTGCCTTATCTGATGTTTGCCATACGTGAGGTACCCCAGTCTTCCACAGGTTTCTCACCCTTTGAGCTATTATATGACCGTTCCCCGCGTGGACTCCTGGACGTAGCTAAGGAGACCTGGGAACAGGAAAGGACCCCCCACCGTAGTGTGATTGAACACGTCTCCCTTATGCAGGACCGCATAGCGGCAGTAATGCCCCTTGTGAAGGAGCACATGACAAGGGCACAAGAGGCCCAGTCTAGGGTCTACAATAGATCAGTCAGACTCAGGACCTTTAACCCAGGCGACAGAGTGTTAGTTCTTGTGCCCACCGTAGAGAGTAAGTTCTTGGCGAAATGGCAAGGTCCATATGAGGTCATGGAGAAAGTAGGGGAGGTTAACTACAAGGTATATCAGCCGGGGAGGAGGAAACCCGAACAGATATACCACGTGAACCTCCTAAAGCCATGGAGGGAAAAAGAGTCCCTGATAGCCGTGGGAGTAGGAAAAGCGTCTGTCCCCAAGAAGGTGACACCGGAGGTAGGTGTACCCGATGCCAAGGTGCCTGAAGTACGGATCTCGGAGTCCCTCTCCAGGGCCCAGATTCAGGAAGCAAAGGAGTTTGTGCTCCGAAACGTTGATGTGTTCTCTAAGTTACCGGGTCGTACTTCAGTCATCAAGCATGACATCATAACCGAACCCCACATCCGGGTACACCAAAAACCCTACCGGGTCCCTGAAGCGCGCCGGCAAGCCATAACCGAAGAAGTCAGGCAGATGTTAGACCTGAGGGTTATCGAGGAGTCTAAAAGTGACTGGTCGAGTCCTATTGTGTTGATTCCCAAGCCTGATGGTTCCCTACGGTTCTGCAATGACTTTAGGAAGTTGAACGAGGTATCCAAATTTGATTCTTACCCTATGCCTAGAGTTGACGAGTTGATAGAACGACTTGGACAGGCTAGGTTCTTCTCCACCCTTGACCTGACGACAGGGTATTGGCAGGTACCCCTTACTGACAGGGCTAGAGAGAAGACCGCTTTTGTTACTCCTGATGGGCTATTTCAGTATGTGGTACTCCCCTTTGGGCTACATGGGGCTCCCGCCACATTCCAGAGGTTAATGGATCTCGTGCTAAAACCTCACCGGAGATATGCCTCGGCCTACCTGGATGACATCATAGTCTATAGTAACGATTGGGAGAGTCATCTAGCCAAGGTACAAGCAGTGGTAGACTCCCTGAGGGCAGCAGGGTTGACAGCGAACCCCCAAAAATGTGCGCTTGGTCTGGAAGAGGCCCGTTACCTGGGGTACCGTATTGGGCGAGGTGTCATCAAACCCCAAGTAAATAAAGTGGAGGCAATACAGCAGTGGCCACGACCTATGAGCAAGAAGCAAGTGAGGGCTTTCCTAGGCATAGTGGGCTATTATCGCCGATTTATTCCCGATTTTGCGACAATAGCGGCACCCCTGACTGACCTGACCAAGGGTAGCGGGTCGGTAATGGTAAAGTGGAGTGAAGAGGCTGAAGGGGCGTTTCAGCGACTTAAGACGGTTTTGTGCGAGGGACCGGTACTGATCACCCCTAACTTCACCAAGACCTTTATTGTGCAGACTGACGCTTTGGGCTTAGGGTCTGTCCTGTCCCAAGTAGTGGAGGGTGAGGAACATCCTGTGACATTCCTGAGCCGCAAGCTCACACCCCCTGAGAAGAACTATAGCATAGTTGAGAGGGAGTGCTTGGCGATCAAATGGGCTCTGGAATCCCTGAGATATTACTTGATAGGGCGACAGTTTACGCTAGTAACTGATAACTCTCCCCTCACCTGGATGAGTCAGGCTAAAGAGAGGAACGCCAGGGTCACAAGGTGGTTCCTAATGTTGCAAAATTTCAAGTTCACGGTAGAACATCGAGCAGGAAAGATGCATGGGAATGCCGATGGCCTGTCTCGTACCCACTGTCTGATGGCCAAAAGTGTTCGCCCCCACAGGGTCAAACAGAGGGGGAGGGTATGTGAGACACTGAAGGGGTTAACTGTGGATGGGCGGTATGTTTCCCCTAGGTTTTCCTATTATGCAAGGCCTTAGTGCTGAGGTTGTGTTGTCCAGCACCTTGGACACAGGTGGTGGGAGCAGTCTAATCAGTCTGCATAAAGATGCTGAGTAGAGCTGAGAGTGTTGTCTCTCTGAAAGGAGGCTGGAGAGCACACAGCCCTGACCTCTGTGCCTGGGGCAGCGACTTATTTTATGTACTAATGGTGAGTTAGAGAAACTCTGTTTAGTTAGCACCCTGACGGGTAGGATTTTGTTTGTTTAATGCCTGAATGTGAAGGCTGTTTTATTTTGCTGCTGCAATAAACGCAGGCGAGACCTGTTTTGGACTGTACCTTGGTGTCACTGTCTTGAACTGCATCACAGCACCCCGCTACCACGGTCTCTACTGGGCCAAATCTCCCACAGTGGTTACTAATAAGCCCACCAATTATTAAGAAATCTGAAGTGAAAATTGGCTTAAGGGCTTTATTAGCACTAAAATAAGATTTTAATGCTGAAGCCATTTTTCACCTTCCTGACATGGCCCATTTTTTCAAATCTGACATGTGTCACTATAAGTGGTTATAACTTTGGAACCCTTTAACATATCCAAGTGATTTTGAAATTGTTTCTCGTGACACATTGTACTTGATGTTAGTTAAAAAAATTTGGTGGTATGTTTTGCATTTATTTATGAGAAAATCAGATATTTGGTGAAAATTCTCAATTTTCTAAATTCAAAATGTTCTACTTTTTGCACTCATAGTCATAACAGCAAAAAACGTAATAACTAACATTCACCGAATGTCTTCTTTAGTGCACTTCTGTGGTTTTTTATACATACTCTCATTTTTGTAAGATGTTATGGGGCTTTGAACGTCAGGTGCAATTTTTCACATTTTCATAAAAAACACAAAATACTACAAAATACTGCTATTGAGGGACCTGCTCAGGTCCCAAGTCACTTTGAGAGGCCTAAATAAAAGTAAAACCCCATAGATTACCCCATTATAGAAACTAAACCCCTCAACGTACGTAAAACCGGTAATTACTCACCGGTAATTGTGTTTCCTTGAACCACGACAGCACCCAACCAGAGAGAGGGATCCGCCTCCAGAGACAGGAAATTCAGACCTTAAAATGTGCGGTACGCCCCATCTCCTTCAGTGGATTACAGAGACTGGGACTTAATGTTTTGATTATTTCTGACCACCATATCATTCAGCATATCTTTCAATGAGAGAATCTCACACCTCTGTGACACGCACATAACACTAACACCCAAGTGTGAAGAATATTACAAGGGAGGGAATAACCAGGGTGCTGTCGTGGTTCCATACAGCCAGTTTTGCAGAATAAGGAGGAACTGCCCGACCTTAACAGATTATAAAATACAGGCGAAAATCATATTTGATAGATTCCTTACGAAAGGGTACCTCAAAACCCTTATACAAAATGCCTATAGAAAAAACTTATATGTCACCCAAAAGGAATGCCTACTTCCGAAAAAGGACACACCTCAAAATTCGATACCGACCCATCAAAATTTTATAACGACATTTGATAAAGGCAGTAATGCTTTTAGAAGTCTACTACAAAAGAACTGGAAAATCCTTAGAAACGACCCCCATCTGAAAGAAATAATACCAAAAGCCCCATCCATCACCTACAGAAAAGCAAGAACCCTAAAAAGCATCATTGCACCAAGCAAATTAAAATGTATAAGAAAACCTCAGAACACCTTAACCAAAACAATATCAAAAGGAGCCTATAAATGTAATCACAAGAAATGCCTTTGCTGTCTATCAATAACAGACAAACAGACCTTTTTCCAATCAAATGTTACTAAAGAACAATTCAAAATTAAACACAGAATGACTTGCGATTCCAATTTCGTGATATATTTAATAAATTGCCACTGTGGTCTCCAATACGTGGGACGTACCACACAGTCCCTACGTATGAGACTAAACGGACATAGGTGTAAAACAAAGTCCGGATTCCTACTCCAAGGCCTTTCAAGACACCTGACTATTACGCATAACAAGGACTGTAACTGCATCTCGATTATCCCCATTGAACATATACCGGAGGACATTCCAGATAGGGTGGCAGCACTTAACAAAAAAGAATCATATTGGATCTTCAGACTTCGGACATTAACCCCTGAAGGGCTAAATGAAACTATTGAAACTTTTGAAAAATAAGGTCCATTGGAATCCAGGAACTCACTTTGGCAAGATCAAGACACAGCCTCACAAGATTCAGATACATTCAGATACAACCAGCCATTCATATAAGACCCATATCCACTTCACATTTAATTGCTACAATTATTATCAAAATTAAAATATTCACCGCGTGTCCATGCTGACCCTACAGGTTTTGGGTACGTGAACTCCTTCACCTCCAAACGGCTAGATCCGTGCCCTTAGATCAACTGATGGAGGGATCCAGATGTGTAACTTCCTTCCTATTTGGTCCACCACGGCTTCCGTAGATTAGATCTTTAGCGCAGCCAAACACGGGAACCCCTCGGTTGCCATGGTGACCGGGCGCCTTGGAAACCACAACCTCAGGACAATACTGGAATTCCTAACATATTTATTCACACCATAGTAACAACAAATCATTTCTGGCATACACAATATACAAAACAGGCAAATACACTCATTTGTTTTGAACCTGACGAAGGTGCTAGTACAGCGCCGAAACGCGTAGTTCCTTTTACCAATAATAACAATAAAGAGCCTTCCAAGTGATGACACGCCGTTGATGTGGATTCTTCAGCCTTGCCACTCACCTAATTCTTATTATTATGTCCCCCGTGAGTAATATAGTTATATTCATTTCACTATACTCAGCTTCATCCTATCCCCAATAACATAGACTTATATATATACCTGCATGTGAATAACTTCGTTTTAGCAATGTTTTATTTATTTATTTTTTAAAGTAATTATTGGAACTCATGGAGCAGACTGATAGACCGTGCTGCAGCCTGACAGGCAGCAGTAATGTCCTATCAAGTCGGTATACTGCTCTCACGCACTTCCCCTAGCCGGGAACGAGTCTCCCTAATCCTCTATATAAGAGCACAAATGTTCTATACTATGTCACTCTATGTTTTTATTGTTTTGAACCTGACGAAGGTGCTAGTACAGCGCCGAAACGCGTAGTTCCTTTTACCAATAATAACAATAAAGAGCCTTCCAAGTGATGACGCGCCGTTGATGTGGATTCTTCAGTCTTGCCACTCACGTGGTTCAAGGAAACACAATTACCGGTGAGTAATTACCGGTTTCCCCCTCCCACCACGACAGCACCCAACCAGAGAGAATAACATAGAAAAAAAAAAATTTAGGGAGGGAATACCGAAGAAAGAACTCTTCGCCCAAAAGAAAGCTCCTGTGCACCTGCTACGTTCAGCCTATAGTGCCTATAGAAAGTGTGAGGAGAAGACCAAGTGGCAGCCTGACAAATTTGATTAACCGATACCTCTCTGAATTCTGCCCATGAAGAAGAGACTGCTCTGGTAGAATGGGCTTTTAGGTCCCCTGGTATCGGCTGTCCTGCTGCTACATAAGCAAAGCTAATAGCTTGCCTGATCCATCTGGCTACAACTATAGCTGAGGCCTTTTGCCCCCTATTCTTGCCTCCAAAAAGAACAAAAAGACTATCAGATTTTCTCCAATCTCTAGTCCTGTCTAAATAAACTTCAATTGCCCTTTTAACATCTAACTTGTTAAATTCTCTTTCCCTATCCGTAGAAGGGTTACTACAGAAGGAGGGGAGCCTGATCTCCTGGGATCTATGGAACCCTTGGTAAAAAGGCCGGGTCTGTTGTCAGAACCACCCTGTCATCTAGTAACTTAAGGAAAGGCGCTCTACAGGACAGAGACGATATTTCTCCCACCCTACGGGCTGAAGTGATTGCTACCAAGAACACTACTTTAATAGTCAACCACTTTAGTGAACAAGCCTCTAGGGGCTCAAAGGGGTCTTTTATCAGATAATTTAAGACCAGAGTGAGGTCCCAAGGGGGCACCGTACATCTCCTAAATGGGGTCATACGAGATGCTGCCTTTATGAACCGAGATATCCAGGGATGAGAGGCTAAACGAGACTCAAACAGAGAGCTAAGGGCAGAAATCTGCACTTTAAGTGTGGCTGGTTTTAGGCCCTTATCTAATCCTGCTTGCAGAAAGTCTAGTATCTTAGCTGTATTTGGATGAACTAAGTCTATCTTCTCTGGACTACAGAAATCTGAGAATACTCTCCAGACCCTAAAATAAATTTTAGAGGTAACTAATTTCCTACTCTTTTGCAGGGTTGTAATTACCTTGTCTGAGAGGCCTTTCTCCCTCAAGATGCGCCTCTCAAATTCCAGACCGTCAGATGGAGGTTCGCAATCTGCGGGTGGAATACTGGGCCTTAGGAGAGGAGATTGTGATTCTCTGGGAGGATCCAAGGGTCTGATATCGATAGTTCCCTCAGTATTGAGAACTATGCCCTCCTGGGCCAGAAGGGCGCTATAAGAATGACTCTGGCCTGATCTTGCCTTATCTTCTTCAGAACTCTCGGGAGGACAGACAGAGGTGGAAATGTATACGAGAGGCTGAAGTTCCAATTTATTGAGAAATCATCCAGACTCAACGGTTGATCTCTCGGGTCTAGGGAGCAGAAAAGCTTGACCTGTCTGTTCCTTCTTGTGGCAAATAAATCTACCTCTGGTTGACCCCAGAGTCTGGTTATCTTGGAGAACACTATGCGATTCAGGGACCATTCCCCCTGTCGTAAGAGATAACAGCTCAGGAAGTTTGCCTCCAGATTGTCCCTGCCCCTTATGTGTATTACCGATATTGATTTTAGATTGGCCTCTGCTAGCCCGAAGATCTGATTTGAGAGGCTCATTAAGGACCCGCTTCTGGTACCTCCCTGGCGATTCACAAATGCCACCGCCGTGACATTTTCTGAAGCAATCTTCAGGTCTGTCCCCCGAATCACCGGTAAAGCTTGTCTGATCACCTGTGGGATGGCTTCTAATTCTCTGTGATTTGAGGACATCCCTCTGGACTCTTCATTTCATGACCCCTGGAATAGGAGGTCCTTCACCTGGGCTCCCCAACCCGAGGAACTCGCATCCGTGATCATAGATAGGGGATCGTCCTCTCTCCAAGGTTTGCCTGTCTGGAGGTTCTCTTCTCTTAACCACCATCCCAGGGAATCCAGGATCTGCTGGGGAAGCGTAATCCTGTGGTCCAGAGAGGACTGGTCCCCCTTCCAGTTCCCCAACATGAAGAGTTGTAAGGGTAGTGCTCTGAACTGGAGGTGCTCTATCTTGCCATTCACTACCACCGCCACTCTTAGGAACCTCTGACTGTCTGGGTGAATAGGGACGTGGTAATATGCATCCGCTAGGTCTATGGAAGCCATATAACAATCCTGAAAAAGTAGGTTTATGGTTGACTTTATGGACTCCATCTTGAACCTGTCCACCCGCAGGTAGCAATTCAGTGGTTTTAGATTTATGATGGTACGGAGGGAGCCATCCGGCTTCTTTATAAGGAACAAGGTTGAATAGAATCCTGTCCCCTGATCTTGAAGTGGTACTTGCCTGAGTACCTCTTTTTCTAATAAGGATTTCACCTCGGCTTCCAGAGCCTGTTTTGCTGCTCTTCCGGGCACTGATGTTTTCCTGAAACGCTGCGGGGGAGGGGATAGAAAAGGTAACTTTAGACCATCTTGTATGATCCCCATGATCCATTCGCTCCCTGTAATCTTCCTCCACTCCTCCTTGAACAGGGAGAGTCTTCCCCCCACTGGACCCTGGCGTCATTGCTGACCGGGGCGTTTACTGGAATCCTGAGGTCGGGAGAACATGAAGCCCCTACATTTTCTAGAGGATCGCCATCCCTCCTTTTTGTCTCCGGATCTCTGGGGAGATCTAAACCGCCTTGAGGGGCGAAAAAATTTCCTTTCCTGAGGTCTTGTACTAGGAAAACCCTTTTTTCTGCCTGCTGCCTTCTCCAAGATGTTATCTAGAGCAGATCCAAATAAGAACTCCCCCTCACAAGGGATACTGCATAAATGGCTCTTTGATGGAAGGTCACCTGCCCAATTTTTCAGCCACAAGGCCCTTCTGGCTGAATTGGATAAAGCCGCTGATCTTGCTGACAACCGTAGGGCGTCCACCGAGGCATCTGCTAAGAAGGCTGAGGCCTTCTGCGCAGTGGTAACCTCTGAAATAAGATGTGACCTAGAAGCACCTGTCTTAACTTTCTCCTCCAGTTGGGAAAGCCAAACAAATAAAGATCTAGAGACGCACGTGGCAGCGATATTAGGTTTAAATGCAACTCCCAGGAGCCTCCCAGGAGCGCCTTAGAAAGCTATCTGCCTTCTTATCTATGGGATCCTTAAGCACACCTGAATCCTCCACTGGATGAGCGCTCTTCCTAGAGACTTTTGAAACTGCAACATCTACCTTCGGTGCCTTGTCCCAGATCTTCGTCTCATTTTCTGGAAAAAGATAATTCCTCTTCATTGCCCTAGGGACAAAAACTTTTTTGTCTGCCTTTCGCCATTCTGCCTGGATAAGGGAGGAAATATTCTCATGGATAGGAAAAAACTTTTTCTTCCTTTCTCCTAGACCCTGGAACATGACGTCCGTTACTGAGCGTTCCTCCTTTTCTTCCTCCAATTACATGGTCGCTCTTACTAATTTAATAAGATGATCAATATCTTCAATAGGGAACAGGGGTCTGCCTGACCTGTCCTCCTCCTCTGACTAGGGCCAGAATCTTCAAAATGCCTGGAAGTGCCTGGGGAATTCTCTGACCTGAGGGATCTCCTCATTTCCTGCACAGAACTACGCACCTCCTGCTGGATTAGCATGCGCATGGACTCAGACAAGGTTGACTGATCCTGTGCTAACAGGCGCTGAACACATTGGTCACAATTAGGTTTTTAGTATGAGTCAGGCAGATTATCTCCACAGATTCTACATGCACGATTCTTAGACTTTACAGTGGCTTTCCCCCTATGCGATTCTTCCCTCTAAAACAAGAAATCACATAAGACATCATCAGAATCAGTTTAAAGGCATGGTAAGGCCACACTCACCAATCAGCGGACCATCCCTCTACCAAAATTTACTGTAGCGGTGTCCACCGATTCTCTACCACCTTCATTAGAACTCATCTTATCTGGTGGAGAGGGTACAACTCCGTTTTTTTCAACAACTGGAGTGGCTCCTGTGGCTGGCTGTGAGTGTTAGAACTCCTGTGTTAGGACTCCTGTGTGGGATCTCCTTTTCAAATCTCCTGCTCGTGACGTCACTCCCACGTGGGGCGCTGAACGGCGCGCCACTTCCAGTCCCCGCCGGAAGTGGAGTCGGCGCCATTTTCTTGAAGACCACTGTGGGGAGGAGTCGCAACCTGCGCTCAGCCGCCTCAACTCCTGCGCACGCCCCCAACTCCGGGATCGGAGACGCGCCGGAGTCCGTCTGCCACTCACAGTCTGCGCTGCACTCTGCAGCCTTTACCATACGCGCCCTGCGGAGCGCCCACCCTCCGGTAAGCCTCGGCGGGGGATTTTGTGCAACCACCTGGGGGTACCTGGGACTCCCATTCCCCCCTTTCACCGCAATTCCTGAGCCTCACCGAGACTCACTGGATCCCCCGTCAGGGACAGGAAACCACTGAGGGAGATGGGGCGTACCGCACATTTTAAGGTCTGGATTTCCTGTCCCTGGAGGCGGGTCCCTCTCTCTGGTTGGGTGCTGTCGTGGTGAGAGTGGGAAACAACTTTTATGAAGTTGGTTAACCCTTTAATTGTTTTACAGGGGTTAAAACAAAATATCGGACGCAATTTCGAAATTAAATTTTTTTGGCTAAATGAATGTGTTTTTCATAAAATGTAGAAATTCTCAGTGGATAAAATAACAAAAACCTCAACAAAGTTTGATATCCAATCTCTCCCGAGTATAACAATACCCCATATGTGGTGGTTACCTGCTGTATGGGCACACGCCAGGGCATCGAAGGGAAGCTGCGCCATTCAGAGCAGATTATTTATTGTCACTCTATAATGGCTATGCAATCTTTATTTTTTTGGCAATTTAAACATATAAGGACTTATTTTTTTAGCGAGATGCACTTTACAAATACTTCATTTAAGTGGGTCTGTAGCTTTTTGATGAGATTTTATTAACTATTTAATGTATGGAGGAAAAGAAAATTGTCAATTTGGGGTTTCTTTTTTTTGTACCTTTTTGGGGTCGTACACCGTACACTAAAAATACTATATTATCTTTATTCTATAGATCATTATGATTACGGTGATACCTTATTTATATAGATTTTTACATATTTTTTACAATTTTACTGGAAAAAACGAATAGAAAGAAGTTCTCATTTGTATTTGCATGACCATTTTTTCAGAGATATAACTAATATTTTTTGGTTGACAGAGCTGGTTTAGGACTCATTTTTTACGTGTTGAGTTGTCCTTTTCAGTGGTACCACTTTGGCGCACGTAACTATTTTTGATCACCTTTTGGAACATTTTTGTGAAGGGATTTTATGAGGGTTTTGTTTTTACGGCGTTCACCGTACAGGTGCAAAATGTGATTTTCAGGTTTTATTTACTTTATTAGATGTGTATAGGGAATGTTTGTGTTTAGGGGACTTTAACTTTATTTGATTAATTCTTTTTAATAAAAAAGTGTGCTCAATTAGTGATTTTAACTTTTTTTCTTTACTATTACAGCCACGGACTCCCCCCCAGTAGGCGCCGTGGGGGGGGGCGGTGTGTGCTCCGATTCCAGTTAAACGCCCGTGACACACCGCGGTCAGCGTGACTACAGCGTGTTAGGGGTTAACACCCGCGAACGGAGAAGTCTCCAATCACGGGTGTTAGAGGCGCGTGTCGCTTCTGGCTCCGACTCCTTTACCGCTATGCAGTAATACTACTTCAAATGTCGGGAAGGGGTTAAAAGGTTGCTTGAGGTGTGTATCAGCCAATCAGGGTCCACCAAAAGCCTTATAGTCTGGAGTGTCCTTCTCCTGACACCTGAGCAAAGGTTCCTAGTTCATTTAGTTACTGCTGTATGGTGCTTGTTTCTATTGACTTCTTGTGTTTGACCCTCGCTTGTTCTGTGACTTTAGTTTTGATCTGCGCTCCCTGATATACGACCCCAGCTTGTATCTCGAACCTGTGCTTCCACAACTCTCTGTCTGTCTCTGGCTTCTAATTGAACGCCACCTGCCTTGATAACAGTCTGACATTTACTACCCGCTTTGCCTGATCCCTGTCTGATGTCCTAAGTCAAAGCAGTTAAATAACACAGTGGGTTCACAACCCACTGCTAGTTTAACTCTTATTATGTGCTCAAAATAGATGACAAACAAACAGAGACAGACAGATACACACCCAGCTCAGTTAAAGAAACTAACTCTGCCAAGCTAGCTGTCAATTACAGCCTCAAGTAGCCCTTGGTGTGGTTCACAAGCTCAGAAAACTGCTCTGAAACCCATTCAAAGAGTTCTGACATACTTTACTAATAATGATAAAATACATTTTTCATCTAATTCTGGGCTAAAAATGTTGAATTCTTAGATTTTACAGTCAAATTTAGAGATGAGCGAGCACTAAAATGCTCGGGTACTCGTTTTTCGAGACGAACATTTCCTGATGCTCGAGTGCTCGTCTCGAATAACGAGCCCCATTGAAGTCAATGGGAGACTCGAGCATTTTTCAAGGGGACCAAGGCTCTGCACAGGGAAGCTTGGCCAAACACCTGGGAACCTCAGAAAAGGATGGAAACACCACGGAAATGGACAGGAAACAGCAGGGGCAGCATGCATGGATGCCTCTGAGGCTGCTTAATCGTACCATTATGACAAAATTATGGGCAACAGCATGGCCATGACAGAGTGACCGAATGAGGCTAGATAGCATCAAAAACATGCAATAATTGACCCTGACACTATAGGGGACGGCATGCAGAGGCAGCGGCAGCAGCGGCAGGCTAGAGAGTGTCATGGCGACATACCCTAAATGGACTCAGGCTTCAAACCAATGGGTGGCAGAGAGGAACCAAAGGAGGTGAGCAAGAAGCGCTGAAATGATTTCCTATGTGAACAAAAGGTTGACGGTATATTTAGTCGATAACACAGCAGAGTGGCGACATAGTGACCAAGTTCCATAACGTATCTGGTGAAACACCCGAAAAATGAGCCTGACACAGCACTTTTGATAAAGGGACGACATGTGGAGGCAGCCATGGAGACGACTTCCATGATTAAGAGCGACAGTATGGGGCATTCATATTGCGCTGATATGATTGCAACTTCAGGTCTCCAGCATGGCGGCGACAGATGGGCCGAGTTCCACTATGTATCTGGTGAAACACCTGAAATTCTGCCTGACACAGCTCGTATGATAAGGGGATGATGTTCTGCATATCCTCTCGTGCTCCAGCGTCTGGGGTATAGAGAGTTGAAATGAGACATTGGTGGACGCTGTGGAGGATCGTGGAGGCAAAATGGAAAGGAAACAGCAGGGACAGCATGCATGTATGCCTCTGAGGCTGCCTAATCTTGGGATGGAGCTGGCGGTCCACTGCCAGGCGAGCTTTCGCCTGTCCAAGCCCCTGTCCCAAAATGGGCCTGGGGGCCAGAAGTGTTTACTTTAAAAAATTATAATTTTCAAAGCAGGCCGGGGTCGTTTGAATATTTCACCTAGGAATAATGGAATAGCATAGTGGTTCTATTTTTAATTGTTTTTATGGAAATGGTTCCATGATTAAGAGCGACAGTATGGGGCATCCATATTGCGCTGCTATGATTGCAACTTCAGGTCTCCAGCATGGAGACGATGTATGGAGGCAGTGAACTAGTAGTAGATTAAAGGTGCTGCAGTTAAAACTATGTTAGTTGGATCTTGGGATGGAGCTGGCACTCCGCTGCCAGGGAGCTTTCGCCTATCCAAGCCCCTGTCTCTCGGCTACTCCCCAAACAGCACTTCTAAGAACCTTTTGTATAAGATCAAGTGTAGTAGCGTTCTTATAAGTTTGGGATATGGCGGGTGAGGGGAATGTAAACAGATGCTCAAGAAGCGCTGAAATAATATCGGTAAATGATAAAAGTTTGCCAGTATATTTTGTGGATTACACAGCAGGGTGGCAACAAAGTTAACAAGTTTGATGTGGAAGCCATGAAAACAACCCAAAATTCTGCCTGACACAGCTCGTTTGATAAGGGGACCATGTATGGAGGCAGTGAACTAGTAGTAGATTAAAGGTACTGCAGTTAAAACTATGTTAGTTGGATCTTGAGATGGAGCTGGCACTCCGCTGCCAGGCGAGCTTTCGCCAATCCAAGCCCCTGTCTCTAGGCTACTCCCCAAACAGCACTTCTAAGAACCTTTTGTATAAGATCAAGTGTAGTAGCGTTCTTATAAGTTTGGGTTATGGCGGGTGAGGGGAATGTAAACAGATGCGCAAGAAGCGCTGAAATAATATCGGTAAATGATAAAAGTTTGCCTGTATATTTTGTGGATTACACAGCAGGGTGGCGACAAAGTTAACAAGTTTGATGTGGAATCCATGAAAACAACCCAAAATTCTGCCTGACATAGTTCGTTTGATAAGGAGACCATGTATGGAGGCAGCTATATGGACGACTTTTGGAGGCAGCTATGGCGATGACGTGTGGAGGTAGCAATGGAGACAACGTGTGGAGCCAGCTAAAAAGACGACATGTGGAGGCTGCTATAGAGACAATTTAATTTGGATAGTGCCTGTATGTGGCAGACCAAAAAAGTTTTCAAACCAGAGGAGCAGGTAGGTGGTCCTCCAGAAAAATTAAATAGATTGAGTGCCTGTATGTGGCACTCCCAAAAATTGATTAAAACAGAGGACCGGGTAGGTGGCCCTCCAGAAAAATTAAATACATAGAGTACTATAGCTAGAGCCAGTTGGCCCTGGCAAAAAATAGCCAGTTTCCTCTGCTTTAGTGTACAAAGAGGAGGAGAAGGAGGACAATGAGGAGGAGGAGTGCATACATTATTCAGGTTGAGCTTCTTTCACCTGGTGGAGAATGAAAATCCAGAGAAATCCAGGCTTTATTCATCTTGATAAGCGTCAGCCTGTCAGCGCTGTCAGTCGACAGGCGTGTACGCTTATCTGTGATGATGCCACCAGCTGCACTGAAAACCCGCTCGGACAAGACGCTAGCGGCAGGGCAGGCAAGAACCTCCACGGCGTACAGCGCCAGTTCGTGCCACATGTCCAGCTTTGAAACCCAGTAGTTGTAGGGAGCTGTGTGATCATTTAGGACGATGGTATGGTTAGCTACATACTCCCTCACCATCTTTCTGTAAAGATCAGCCCTACTCTGCCGAGACTGGGGACAGGTGACAGTGTCTTGCTGGGGTGACATAAAACTGGCAAAGGCCTTGTTAAGCGTACCCCTGCCAGTGCTGGAAAAGCTGCCTGCTCGCCTACTCTCCCTCGCAACTTGTCCCGCAGAAGTACGCCCTCTGCCGCTAGCGATGTCAGAAGGGAAATACTGTTTCAGCTTGTGCACCAGGGCCTGCTGGTATTCATGCATTCTCACACTCCTTTCCTCTCCAGAGATGAGAGTGGAAAGATTTTGCTTGTACCGTGGGTCCAGGAGAGTGAATACCCAGTAATCGGTGCTGGAATAAATTCTTTGAACGCGAGGGTCACGGGATAGGCAGCCTAGCATGAAATCTGCCATATGCGCCAGAGTCCCAACGCGCAAGAATTCACTCCCCTCACTGGCCTGACTGCCCATTTCCTCCTCCTCCTCCAACTCCTCTTCTTCTGCCCATACACGCTGAACAGTGAAGGACTGAACAATGGTCCCCTCTTCTGTCTCGCCAACATTCTCCTCCTCTTCCTCCTCATCCTCCTCCACCTCCTCCGATATGCGCTGAGAAACAGACCTAAGGGTGCTTTGGCTATCAACAAGGGAATCTTCTTCCCCCGTCTCTTGTGACGAGCGCAAAGCTTCCGACTTCATGCTGACCAGAGAGTTTTTCAACAGGCCAAGCAGCGGAATGGTGAGGCTGATGATGGTGGCATCGCCACTGACCATCTGTGTTGACTCCTCAAAGTTACTCAGCACCTGACAGATATCAGACATCCACGTCCACTCCTCATTGTAGACTTGAGGAAGCTGACTGACCTGACTACCAGTTCTGGTGGAAGTTGACATCTGGCAGTCCACAATCGCTCTGCGCTGCTGGTAAACTCTGGATAACATGGTTAATGTTGAATTCCACCTCGTGGGCACGTCGCACAACAGTCGGTGAGCGGGCAGTTGGAGGTGGCGCTGCGCTGCCCTGAGAGTGGCAGCATCTGTGCTGGACTTCCTGAAATGCGCACAGATGCGGCGCACCTTCGTGAGCAAATCAGACAGATTGGGGTATGTCTTGAGGAAACGCTGAACTATCAGATTTAACACATGGGCCAGGCATGGCACATGTGTCAATCTGCCGAGTTGCAGAGCAGCCACCAGGTTACGGCTGTTGTCACACACAACCTTGCCTGGCTTCAGGTTCAGTGGTGCCAGCCACAGATCGGTCTGCGCCGTGATGCCCTGTAATAGCTCTTGGGGGGTGTGCCTTTTATCGCCTAGGCTCAGCAGTTTGAGCACCGCCTGCTGTCGCTTAGCGACGGCACTGCTGCTAGGCCTAGAGCTACCGACTGATGGCGCCATGTCCACGGATGGTAATTCGGAGGAGGTGGAGGAGGGGTGGGAGGAGGAGGAGGCATAGTAGGCCTTTGAGACCTGGACCGAGGTAGGCAGGGCTGGATTATAGGCGGGGCTCCCGGGGCTAGAGCCCCAGGGCCCCCACCATCTTGCCCCCCCCCCTAAGGGCCCCCACCAGATCGCACCCCCTGCGCTGCCCGCGTCCCCTCGCACAAGTGACACTGCCTCCGCCTCTCCGGCCTGCTCCCCCTGGTACAGATGATACTGATTCCGCCTCCACGGACTGTTATAATAAACAGGATATACCCATATACACAGTAGATGCATATATACACAGTAGATGCATACATACACATATACCCTGTATATACCCATATACACATTATATACAGCTATACACAGTGTGTGTTTGTGTGTGTGTGAGTGATATATATATTTATGAGTTTGTATATACTCTGTGTATTAGTGTATAAATATATATGAATGCATAAATGTGTGTGTATAAGTATATACTTGTGTATGTATGGGTGCAAGTATACGAGTGTAGAACTTTGTGTGTGTATATAAAGGTGTGTATACATCAGTGTATAAATGTGTGTAATTGTATAAACATGTCTGTATAAGGGTACACAAGAACGTATGGGGGACGTATATCTGGCCGCAAATTTGCTACCGGATATACTTCCTTCATAGGCGTCTTTAGTGCTTTGGTACGGTAAGCACAACTGGTACTCACTGTTTTGTGCTGCGGCCGCAAAAGACATAGAGCTCTATTCTCTGTGGAGAGGGGAGAGGTGAGCTGCGATCACCTCTCCTCCTCTTCAGCACGCCTAACGTGTCCTGCCAGGCTGTAGGCAGTTGTGTTACTGGGGGCGAGGTGGCTGTATGTAGCTGTGTTACTTGGGGGGAGGCAGCTGTATGTAGCTGTGTTACTGGGGGCAAGGCGGCTCTATGTAGCTGTGTTAGGGCACATTCACATGGCCGTCTGCGGGGACGTACATGCGGCCGCATGTACGTCCCCATAGACGGCAATAGCGGCGCAGACACGGTGCCACACATGTGTGGCACCGATCCGGGCCGCACACCGCAAAAAGATAGAGCATGCTCTATCTTTCGGCGTGTGTGCGGCCGTGCGGCACGGCAGGCATACCGCTGTGTGAATGTACCCTTACTGGGGGGAGGGGGCTGTATGTAGCTGTGTTACTGGGGGGAGGGGGCTGTATGTAGCTGTGTTACTGGGGGGCGAGGCGGCTGTATGTAGCTGTGTTACTGGGGATGAGGCGGCTGTATATAGCGGTGTTATCTGGGGGGAGGTGGCTGTATGTAGCTGTGTTACTGGGGGGAGGGGGCTGTATATAGCTGTGTTACTGGGGATGAGGCAGCTGTATGTAGCTGTGTTACTGGGGATGAGGCAGCTGTATGTAGCTGTGTTACTGCTGGGATAGTGGAAAGGCATCAGGAGGACATGTACACTCAGTGGGGGCCTCCACCAGATTTTGCGCCCAGGGGCCCCCACCAACCTTAATCCGGCCCTGGAGGTAGGCCCCGCAATCCTCGGCGTCGGCAGTATATGACCAGCCCCAGGGTCAGACTCGGTCCCAGCCTCCACCAAGTTAACCCAATGTGCCGTCAGCGATATAAAGTGGCCCTGCCCGGCAGCACTCGTCCACGTGTCCGTGGTCAGGTGGACCATGTCAGAAACGGCGTTGGTCAGGGCACGGATGATGTTCTCTGACACGTGCTTGTGCAAAAGTAGTGGCAGCTGGGGACCGAATATCGAGGGGTGGCCGCCGCCATGAGGTTTCGAAAGGCCTCGGTCTCTACCAGCCTGTAGGGCAGCATCTCCAGGCTAAGCAACTTGGAGATGTGGACGTTGAGGGCTTGGGCATGTGGGTGGGTTGCGCTTTACTTCCTTTTGCGCTCCAGCGTCTGGGGTATGGAGAGCTGAACGCTGGTGGATGCTGTGGAGGATCGTGGAGGTGAAGATGGGGTTTTCGCACGGGAGGTGTTTGGGCCGTGGTCCTGGGCAGGGGGCTGACTAGCATATGACACAGGGGAAGGAGCAGTGGTGTGCCTGGCCGGAGGTGAACGGGCTTGGTGCCATTGAGTGGGGTGTTTAGCATTCATATGCCTGCGCATACTGGTGGTAGTTAATCTAGTAGATCCTGCTGATCCTGGTTTGGCACAGGTTGCACACCACAGTCCGTCAGTCATCCGGTGTTTCTTTAAAGAACCTCCAGACTTCTGAAAATCTAGCCCTCGCCACGGGAGCTTGACTACGGGAAACATTTGGCGCTGATGCACCAGCTCTGGCCCTGCCTCTCCGTCTGGGCCCACCACTGCCTCTTCCAACCTGTTCTGCTATAGGACTCGCCTCCGTCTCAGAAACACTGTGTTCACCCGGCCTATCAACCCAGCTTGGGTCTGTCACCTCATCATCCTCCGATCCCTCAGTCTGCTCCCCCCTCAGACTTCCTGCCCTGACAACAACTTCACCACTGTCTGACAACCGTGTCTCCTCATCGTCCGACATCTCTTTACACACTTCTTCCACTACGTCAATAATGTCATCATCACCCACAAATTACTCACATTATGGTACTAGCTGCACTACTAATGCCAGCAAGCCCAGCCACAAGCAAACAAAAAAAAGGAAAATATAACGCTATTGTAGGCCTAAGTAAGCCGTTGGGGTTCTCCTATGGCTATTTTCTAGCCTACACTGAAAGCACACTGCTTTGCAAGATGACTTAGAGCTATAAAAAGAAATAAAGGTAAAAAAAATAAATCAGCAGACTCTGCCTAATTCTAATCAAACCCCTAATAAATTGTCCCACTTCGGTGTTTAAGGTGGATATGTGTGTCACTAAGAGCTAAACACAACGGTAGCAAGTCTCCCTGCAAATTACTCACAATATGGTACTAGCTGCACTACTAATGGCAGCAAGCCCAGCCACAGGCAAACCAAAAAAAAGTAAAATAAAACATTATCGTAGCCCTAAGAAGGGCTGTTGGGTTGTTGTAGAATCACTCCTGCCTAACACTATTCTAATAGAACACCCTAACCCTGACCAGCAGCAGCTCTCTCCCTAGCAGCATCCAGACAGAGAATGATACGAGCAGCGCGGGCAGGGACTAATCTATTCCAGGGTCACCTGGAGTACGCAGTTTCGAGTACACTAATGCTCGAACGAGTATGTTCGCTCATCTCTAGTCAAATTGAAAGATGTTTCTTAGTGACAATGGGCTCCAGAAAACCTATTTCTGCTATCTTTTATTACAATATGACAGTAAACATCTATTACCAAATCTGACCAAAATCTAATCAAACTTTTGTGGCACTGCCACAATATATATTATGGACAACCCCTTTCATTTACAGTATGTAGGTGATAGTACTTACCCTCAAAAACTTTGGTAATTGTAGCCAAGTCTCTTTAAAGATAATATAGTTACATATATAAAACATTTTTTTTGTGTAAGGTGGAAGTTTGAATTGATTATTGAAAATGATAGCAGCGCCTCTTGGAGTACCAAAGATATAAAGTGTAAAACACAATAGGGAATAATACAATGCCTTCTAAAGTCCTCTTTAACAGTTGTTACACTAACTATCTGTTATAAATACCTGGATTAAATATCCTTTTAAATGCTATGGTTTTTAGAGCACATAAATTCCATACACTGCAGTTTTCACTAGTGTCGTACAAATTACTGTACCGTAAAGACTCTATAATCTATGTAAGTAAATGCTACTGTGACCATTGCCCCTTGAAGGAACCAGTCAAAAAGTGTATAATAGTTAAAAAAATATTTTATTATAAAAATGTTTTTGTTAAATGTCATTGTTACATAATAAGACTATAAATACACATCAGAAATAAATAATATAAATACATTTAAATATTAATTAATTGTACATCTTACACATTTTACAAAAAAAAAAGAAAACATTCTGCTGCTCCTTTGTCTAAAGCACTTCATAAATAACATTTGGGGACATGCATTTTTTAAGCTACTGATCTTTAACAAATTACCAAATCTTGTAAAAAAAAACAAAAAATTTTGTATTTCTATAAATAGTATACATAATTTTAAACTATTTGTTTTAGTCTGTCCCTCAAAATGCATAATGTTTTACAATATGGTAAACCATTTCCACCTTGTGAAACAAGACTTCTATACATAATGGGGCTCATTTACTAAGGTATTTACTAAGTTTTTTGGCGCAAGCGTTCGGATTGTGTCGCATCGGCGCCTGGCTTGCATGTAATGGAAATCGAGGGGCGTGGCCGTTATTTAAAAAAAAAAAATGTGTTGCTTGACACGCACTTACACGCACCAGGAATAGGATGGTGAACTCCGGTGGACCTCGGCGCAGCAGCGACACCTGGTGGACACGGGGCGCACGACCTTAGTGAATCGCCGGAAGACCCGGATCCTCGTTGGAGAATGCGCCGCTAGATCGCGTCAGGACCGGGTAAGTAAATGAGCCCAAATGTTCACAGCTACAGATATATTGTTGAGTGGGGATCATGAGCCCTGTACTCTAAAGGGTATATTTTTAGATATGGCCTTGGTGGTAAACCTTTTTAGTTATTCGCTAAATGCGCTTCTTTAAATGACAGACATTTGACAATCAAAAAAGTATTGATAGATGAGTTGGAGTCTGGTAGTTTGTCCTAACCTTGTGTTTCTTTTGGGACATTAACATTCATTTCTTTAATGTTTAAATACACTATAAAATAAACATGATCACTAGAAAAGTATACATTCCATCCCACTGGGATGACAAAACAACCTGTTATAAACAGATACACATTTTATAGTGCATGCAAGCATTCATGACAATGCAATATAATTTTTAGTATTATAGGACTCCCTACTATTATGTCACATATCACATGCTAAATTACATAACACAGATCCTTTAGAGCCATTTAGCACATTGATCTTTTTTGAGGATAGTCTTTGTCATACAATTTAGAAATACAGATAATAATACACAGTCCTGGCTTTGTTGGTTTTACAGAATTTGAGTCGTCAGGAGACCTCTAGGTTCAGTAGTACCTTCTATTTGGGTATCTCATTTCTCTGGAGAATGTATGGGTGCTTTGCTTTCCATACACAATTTTCAAGTATAAAAACGTAGAACACTGCAAAAAGAAAAGTACATACTATATATCATTTTTTAACTACAATTGTAGAAAATGTTTCCTGATTACATATTTGGCCTAAATTTTTCTTTTTTTCTTTTAAATCAGTGGCTATTCAAAGCTTCTATGTGCACCAGGGGTGGGGTGTTTTTGTGCACCAATTTTCTTCTTTCTACACTGAACAGAACCACCCCATTACATACTGACCGACATCCCTCTTATTTTCCTCTAGAAAGACTGTAAATATTACAAAACTGGATAGTTCTAAATGTAATGCAAAACAGTGACCCACATTATGACAGTTACTGTCAATACGCAGGCTCAACAACATTCAGTACTTTTGTAAGGATTGAAATTGTTAAAGTTACTCACCACTTATCACACATCATCCACATTTTCAGTATTTTGGTAGATGCCTGGTGCTTCGAGATCTTGATAACTACTGAAAAGTAAAGCAAGTATAATATAAACAAGCAATCTTTTATTTAACATTAATATGCAAATTGTATAAAAGAAATATCAACTTACTTTGTTGGGGTAAATTTCTTTGCTGTAAAATAAAATAAAAAAAATTGTTAGTTTGTGATGCCAATAGTAATCAATGACCCTATATTTAGAGATACATGTTTTCTATTTGTGAACTTGATGTGATCATTTACCAGTTTTCCGCATGCGTTTTATGAGCCAGAGGATGAGGGATGCAGTTGACAACACAGAAGCTCCAGATGTGATTCCAACTGTTAAATATGTAGCAGCATCATAGGGCGTTTTCATGGCTATAAATAAAAATAACGTCAAACCTCAGTAAATGAGATACACCATAGTGTTAATACATGTTATTGGGATCTTATGAAACTTACTGTCACAAGTAGGAGTTTCTGTATTCCAGCTTCCATCACTGTAACATTCCAGAGTATCTGTTCCATTTAGTGACAGATCATATTCACAAGTAAATTTGCACACAGTGCCATATCCAAAATCTAGGCGACTGCAATTCATTTTTCCCATTGATGGAGCAACAATAACATTGCATTGTACAGCTACAATCATAAAGAATAGATTTTTAGTCACAAAGGTGATAAATGTGTGACATGTAACTTTGGCAGAAAAGTTGGTAAACATTACACTAAAAGCAGTGACATTTACCTTCACATGTGGGAATAGATGAAGTCCATTCTCCAGATGACTGGCAACTAAGCGTAGGAGATCCTATTAACTTAAATCCTTTCAAGCAAGTAAATGAGCACTGTGATTTGTATTTTGTTGCATTTTGACAGACCATGTATCCATCCTCAGGAGCGGTCAAAGAGGGGCATTGTAAAGCTGGAAAATAATATAAAACAAAAGATGTGTTTTTTAAGTTGTTAATATTAGAAATGTAACTAAACCTTTGATGCTCTGTCACTGGTTTATGTAACTCTATTATATTTTAGGATATTTACCTTGATCTGATTTAACCAAAAAGTGTAAAGTTTTCATCTATAAAAATATATAATTATTAACAGATTTCATTTATATCCCCAGCCAGAATACGATTTTCCTATTACCTTCACATGTGGGAACAGATGAAGTCCATGCACCAGAAGACTGGCATGTGAGGACTGGTGATCCGTTCAATCTGAAGCCTTTCAAACAACTAAAGGAACATTGTGATTCGTATTTGGTTCCATCTTGACAGACCATCCTTCCGTTCTTCAGAGACGGCATATAAGGGCATTGAATAGCTGGAAGCAATGGTTATTGAGAAATATTACTTTATGAGTTGCAAATGCTTTCAGATTTTAGAAAGTGTCAAACCTTTCTAATGACAGGTTTTTGTAAAGTTAATAGAATAGTTTTATTACCTTTACAAAAGGGAACTGAGGATGTCCATTGTCTAGAAGACAAGCACTGGAGCTCAGATGATCCTATCATTTCATAGCCTTCAACACAGGAAAATTCACATGTGGAATTGTAGCTGAATCCATTCTTGCATCTAATTAGACCATTGACAGGGGCAGTCAGGGAGTCACACTGCATGTCTGTTTCAGAGAATAATGGTCTTTAGTATATAGATTAGGACATAATGTATAGAATTGTTGTCATACATTAAAATTATAAATGAAGATGACATTTCTTACATTCACATATTGGGATTCCTCCTGTCCACTGGTCAGCACCAGCACATGCTACTGAAGAGGGTCCTATCAGTTTATACCCCTCTGCACACATAAAATTACAGGTGGATTTCTCTGGCAACGTTTCTCCTGAATGTGTGCAGCTCACAGCTCCATTCAGTGGTATCTCTGGACGTCTGCACAGAGTAGCTACATATAAACAAAACATATGACAGAAAAAGTTAATTACAATTTTTGCAGCTATTTTTCTTACAAGTCGATAAATAAATCAACACTCCAATTATTATCATGTCAGGTTGTGTCAGAACAAAGTTTCAGTCATATTATTATGATATATACCACAGTAGTCCAGCAGAGACAGACTAATACCCATATATATAAATATATTATACTGTGGTTATACAAAATATAGCACAAATTGCTAAGTGGAGTCTACCATATTTTAATTTCAATGGAAGAATTTAATCCATATGTAATTCTGTTTAACCGTGTGCAAGAAAAGAGTCTGTTGTTTTTAGAAAAGATAGATGTAATGCTCCAAAAGTGGTTACCATTTTTATATTTAGGAGCCATTAAACTTCCAACATAAAAATAAGTAATAAGTCTAGATATTCCCATGCTATGCTATACACAACTCTTATCAAAACCTAAAATATAGCATACCTTTACATTTTGGAGGGCTTTCAATCCACTGACCAGTTGTTAAGCACTGTGTAGAATAAGAGCCCACGATTGTAAATCCTTCATCACAGGTGAATTGACATGTAGAATTAAATGGCAACATCTTTTCATCGCTGAAACATTTCATTGTTCCATTTTCTGGCTGTTCTGGACGTTCACACTGTATAGCTGAGAAACATGAAGAATTGATTTTAAAGAACGAATTAGAGATTATTACTTATCGCTAAGTGGATTTTAACTGAATGGAATAATTTAATTAATGTAATCCAAGAGTAAATCTGTATGCCACGGCTGTAATAAATAAGATGTTTTCTGTAGAAAAGGTAGATGTAGAAGTGTAGCAGTACGTTTTACAACCCATAACTGCTTTTTAATTTTCATATTCTTTAGTTAAAAATTTAAATGGTGCAAAAATCAGCCATTATATCATGACACTTCCTCACAGTTCCATCACTGCTTCCAAGATACAAATGTATTTCATCACAGTTAAAATTATAAATATTCAGACTGAGAAATCTTAGTACCTTCACATTTTGGGGGAATTGCAGACCACTGGCCAGGAGTCATACATTGGATTGATGATTCCCCGGCTAAGCTAAATCCTTCAGTACAGATGAAGTCACATGTAGCATTATATGACTGCATTTCTCCTTGACTAGAACATGCCATTGCTCCATATTTTGGTATTCCTGGGTTTTTACACTGAACAGCTGAAATAAAGTAAGTAAAATTTTTTCATATATACATATATATATATATATATATATATATATATATATATATATATACACACACACACACTAGATAGATAGACTGTACAAGAATGTATATCCAACATTATTACCTTCACAGTTTGGGGATTTCTCTGACCATTCGCCTGGAGTTGTACAAAGAACTGAAGAAGATCCAACCAAGGTGAACCCTGCTTTGCAATAGAAATTGCAGGTGGAGTTTTCTGCAAGGATTTCTCCATCATCAGAACAGTTCATTGCTCCATTGTCTGGGAGTTCAGGCCGCTGGCATTGAATAACTGTTCAAGAAGTAGAATTATTATATATGAAATAACAGAGTATGGTACAATTATTGGACTGGTATTAAAAATGTAATTATCCTAAGCTCAAAAATTGTACAGTACAGTATGTAACCAAGTAGTTTGTACAGTCTTAAAGTACTAGTTCATCATCAAACTTGTATTGCATTATTGCAATAATTTTTTTATGGTTTATAACAATCACCATTTCTAATGCACTTTTCTCACATTATAATAGTCAATAAATATAATGTTAGAACATATACCTTTACACTGTGGTATTGGGAATCCCCAGTCTCCATTTTCATTGCACTGCAGTTTTTCAGGACCAACTAAGAGATGTCCATCAGAACATGTGAAATGACAATTTGACTGATAGGTGAAATTCCCATAGACATGAGAACACTCAACTGATCCTTGATCAATTTCCACAATCTCTGGACAAGTCATAACTGAAAAGAAATAATGCTTTTTGTTAACTTCAGATTCAAAATATTCTAGTAATTTTAAGATCTATCATTATAAGAGTTGCTATACAGGCGGTCCCCTACTTAAGGACACCCGACTTACAGACGACTCATAGTTACAGACAGACCCCTCTGCCCACTGTGACCTCTGATGAAGCTCTCTGGATGTTACTATAGTCCCAGACTGCAATGTCCAGCTGTAAGGTGTCTGTAATGAAGCTTTATTGATAATCCTTGGTCCAATTACATCAAAAAATTTTTAACTCTAATTGTCACTTGGGCCAAAAAAAAAAAATTTGTCTAGAGCTACAATTATAAAATATACAATTCCGACTTACATACAAATTCAACTTAAGAACAAACCTACAGAACCTATCTTGTACGTAACCCGGGGACTGCCTGTAATTATATAACATAGATTTAATTACCATGCTCACAGTCTTTTCCAAAGAATCCATCTGAGCAGTTGCAGTTGTAGTCATTAATAGTTTCTTTACATTCTCCATGGTTGTTACAAGATGAAGAGTGGCAAGAAGCTGCAGGTAAAGAAAATTATCACATTTAACAAATATTGAAATCCATCTTTTTAATAGAGATTAGTAGCTATTCATAGTTTAATAGAAAATTATTTTGTGTTAAAGCTATAATATCTAAATTCCTAACTGTCTCAAAGGAATCCATCATCTGTTTCTACTCCCATTCTTACATTGTACCTCCAATGACCCACCATCATTTCTCACCTTTGAAACACAAAGCCCTTTTTCTCTTACTACAGGGCTCATCATTCCATTTCCCTGTATCAATAGCCCTTTTCACATACATCTCCACGCAATCCTCATTTTCATTCCCATTTTTGTTGTTGGGTTCATTCTTAGCCCAGTTTTCAGCTTCGTCTGTGAGTGCCTTGTTGGTACCAACCCAGGTCCACCTGCCAGTTTCTCTGTTTTTCCGAATTCCAATCCAATAATACGATGGACTGAAAGGTAAATTCTCATTCAGATATCTATTTTCTTCTTGGTTTTGAATAGCAACCATATCAGTGTACTTTTGTCTGCAATATCCCTGGGCATTATCATATGACATAGTGTCTTGTGAAAAGTGATAGGTCCAGCCTTGTATAAACGGTATCAATGGAAAACCTGCAACAAAAAATGGCATGTATAAATTTTAGGCAGTAATGGATCTCTATTTTCATAGCATCTTTTTTTTACAGTTTAATAATCAGACTAGGATTTAAAAAATATAGGAATGATGGTGTACTTTATATACATTGTATCATGTACAATAAGAAAACTACAATCTATGACATTTCAAGTTCAGACCTTAAAAGTTGTACACTATAGAGAAATAGACATCACATTATATATTTAGACATTTATAATTCACTTACCACATCCAAGTAAGAATAGAACAAAAAAACATTCCATAATGCTCAAAGAAGTCAGTGATAGCCAAGATAGTAGTTCTGTAAAAAAAAGAATAAGTGTATTTTATATGTATTTCATTTGGGCAATTATAGAATTCTTGAAACAAACTAGAAAACTCACTATGTTGTACAATCCTATTCTGTGCTTCCTATTCTTGGGCAGCTTATCCTGAGAAGTTTCCTGCTGTTTTAACTTTCACTTGACTCGTGCCTGCTTTTAAACAGTTAGAGAAGAAAAATCCCAAATGACGTATGTCATTTGCACAAAATAGAAGGATGTGTCTCTCATAACACAGAAATTCCTAGCAAAGAAATTTCCCAGAAAGATTCCATATATTAAAATAGCTTGTTAATTAGTCTCTTACTGAAGACTTTGACAAAGGAGAAAAATGTAGTCATAAAGTATTACTGAAAATTTGCTGTATATGTATTCATGCCATCTGCTTTGTTATATACATTATGTATATATATATATATATATACACACACACATTATGTATATATATACATACACACACACATATATGTACACACACGTAAATATACAGTATATCTAAGGGATTATCTAATTTTCAACAATTATCCCGAATTATCCATTGGATCTAACCGTGGGGAGAGGGTGTGACTGCTAGAACCCTGAGATAATGCTAGAGACCCCAAGTCCCCAGAACTTCTGTCGTTGGTTTATTATTTGAGCAATGGTAGAAGTCTCATAGCAATCTATGTAATGACTAAAACATTCCATTGATTTCTGGCCATAAATGTTCAAGATGTAAACACCGCTTTAACACCTTGGCGCCAGCACAACCGGTGCATTGCATCTCACATGGAACTATGGAACTATTGCTAATCGGATCGGTCTTGCTTACCAATTGCTACGATTGGAGTTTTGGTGCTGAAAAATGTAGTTTTAGCTCCTTCATCCCCATCCAGTGGCACAATTTTGGTTTTGTATCGCTGGAGAGAGAAGCTGTGTGTTACTGTTACATCAAAATCACTATTACACTGTTTGATCCCTATCCCTACACTTGTCCTCCATTTTTCCTATCTCTTGCCTGTCCCTTCTGAACCCAAATGCACTTTTCAGTGCGCTGTGTAACAGTTGTTCTGCACTGAATGCACTTTTCACTGCGCCCTCTGAATTGAGCTGCACAGTATCTTTAGCAGTAGTTAGTGCGTCTTAGGGTAAGCTAGATGCATTTGTAGCGCCTTTTAGCTTTCTGTGTGCCTGCTGTGTGTGCGGCTTGTCCGTGTAGTTTGGTGCGCATTATCTAATTTTTTCTGGACGCTGGCTGTGCGGTTTGTCTGTGTAGTTTGGTGCACATTATCTAATTTTTCTGTGTGCCGGCTGTGCGGTTTGACTGTGTAGTTGAGTGCACATTATCTGTTTGTATGTGTGTAATGTCTTAGAAGATGTTCACTGTGTTGGAGGTTTACAACATGCTGGCCTCTGACACAGAGTCAGTGAATGGTGATGATGTCTCCTTCTACCTCTACTCTTCCTCATCTTCCAGTGACCTGGAAGAACCACCAAGAAGGGGCTGTAGATTTTATGCTGGAGAACTGCCTAGGACTTCTAGGGGAAAAGTGTCTGGGGCACATGGGTAGCCCAAGATAATTATACACCTAAGGTCCCAGACTTTTAGGGCAACCTGGAATTAAATTTGATACAGCAGGGATCAGAGCTGTGGACTTTTAACATATTTTTTTGAGGAGGCGCTATTGAATTTAATTGTAGTCCAGACAAATCTCTATGCTGCACAGCATAACGCCACTTCATTTTATGCACAACCCCACAGGTGGACCCATGTCACTGCAGCAGAAATGGAGAAGTGTTGGGGAATAACACTTCTTATGGGGCTTGTAAAAAAGCCATCAATCAATGGAGCACAGACATTCTGTACCACACCCCAATGTTCCTCGTGGCAATGAGCAGGATGTCCTTTGAAGCCATCCATAGTTTTGCATTACACCGACAACACACAGTACCCATCCACAGATGACCCCAGTTATGATAGTTTGTTTAAAGGAAACCTACCACTGCTGATCATAGGTATTAGATGTAAACACCAGGCCGTGCGCGGCGCAGAAACTACCTTGGGGCTGTTAATCAAAATGTGTTTAAACCACGATATAGCAGTTTAAAACACTAGCAAAGGTAAGCTCCGGCACCAGCTCACCCTGAGCTGGTGCCCACTGTTTACATCTAATACCTACCATCAGCAGTGGTAGGTTTCCTTTAAGGTCAGGCCCATTTTAATTCCAAGTTTGCCCAGGTATATACCCCCTCGAAACATGTGGCCATAGAGGTGTCCCTAGTACATTTTAAAGGGAGACTTTAATTCCACCAGTACCTGCCCAATAAAAGGATAATATATGACGTGAAGGACTCCACTATAGTGCCCCCAGAATGCCTCCCCCTTCCGGGGTATTACTGTGAAGATAGTGTGGGATTTGGTGCACCCACTACTGGAACAGGGCCACCACCTCTACCTGGACAGTATCTACACCATTACTACACTATTCAAGGGCTTGGCTTCCAGAAATACTGCAACATGTGGCACTGTATGCAAAAATCAGAGAGGTCTCCCTAGAAGGCATGAGAGCAGAGCACTATGCAGCGAATCTGTATTGTGTGTTAAGTACAAGAGAGAGGTCCTTGTATTAACAGAGATGAGCGAGCACTAAAATGCTCGGGTACTCGTTATTCGAGACAAACTTTTCCCGATGCTCGAGTGCTCGTCTCGAATAACGAGCCCCATTGAAGTCAATGGGAGACTCGAGCATTTTTCAAGGGGACCAAGGCTCTGCACAGGGAAGCTTGGCCAAACACCTGGGAACCTCAGAAAAGGATGGAAACACCACGGAAATGGACAGGAAACAGCAGGGGCAGCATGCATGGATGCCTCTGAGGCTGCTTAATCACACCATTATGCCAAAATTATGGGCAACAGCATGGCCATGACAGAGTGACAGAATGAAGCTAGATAGCATCTAAAACATCCAATAATTGACCCTGACACTATAGGGGACGGCATGCAGAGGCAGCGGCAGCAGCGGCAGGCTAGAGAGTGGCATGGCGACATACCCTAAATGGACTCAGGCTTCAAACCAATGGGTAGCAGAGAGGAACCAAAGGAGGTGAGCAAGAAGCGCTCAAATAATATCGGTACATGATAAAAGTTTGCCAGTATATTTTGTGGATTACACAGCAGGGTGGCGACAAAGTTAACATGGAAGCAATGAAAACAATCCAAAATTCTGCCTGACACAGCTCGTTTGATAAGGGGACCATGTATGGAGGCAGTGAACTAGTAGTAGATTAAAGGTGCTGCAGTTAAAACTATGTTAGTTGGATCTTGGCATGGAGCTGGCACTCCGCTGCCAGGCGAGCTTTCGCCAATCCAAGCCCCTGTCTCTAGGCTACTCCCCAAACAGCACTTCTAAGAACCTTTTGTATAAGATCAAGTGTAGTAGCGTTCTTATAAGTTTAGGATATGGCGGGTGAGGGGAATGTAAACAGATGCGCAAGAAGCGCTGAAATAATATTGGTAAATGATAAAAGTTTGCCAGTATATTTTGTGGATTACACAGCAGGGTTGCGACAAAGTTAACAAGTTTGTTGTGGAAGCCATGAAAACAACCCAAAATTCTGCCTGACACAGCTCGTTTGATAAGGGGACCATGTATGCCTACAGTTCATGCCAGTCGCTGCACTGGCTGACAGTCTCCTTTCGAATACAGTTTAAAATAATAACCTTCATCCATAAAGCTCTGTATAATGCTGCACCCCCCTACCTCTCCTCTCTTATCTCAGTCTATCGCCCAACCCGTGCTCTTAGATCCGCCAGTGATCTTAGATTAACCTCTACCCTAGTGCGGACCTCCCACTCGCGTCTCCAAGACTTCTCTAGAGCTGCACCAATTCTATGGAATGCTCTGCCCCGGACTATCAGACTAATACCTAACCTCCAAAGTTTCAAACGTGCTCTTAAAACCCATTTCTTTAGGCAAGCCTATAACACTCATTAACTGCATGAAGTTTAAACTCTTCTACTAACCCGTCCTGTGTCGTCCTCCCATCTGTTATCCAGCAACCAACAGGCACCAGACTTCTCTGCAGTCCCATTCACCCTGGACCTGGTATATAAGATGACGGCTGAGTGGTTCAAGCGACAGCAATTCCATTTATTATATTTTGTTCTATTCCCTAAGAAGAATGGCTTGACCATTAAATATTCTTTTACCTCGTGTTACCCCATCATCTTCATAAACCGTAAGCTCTGGCGAGCAGGGACCTCACTCCTGTTGTTCCATACAAATGTTGTGCTCTGTTACATTACATTTGTATTTGTTTCCTATGATTTGTAAAGCGCTACGGAATATAATGGCGCTATATAAATAAAGATTATTATTATTATTATTATGGAGGCAGTGAACTAGTAGTAGATTAAAGGTGCTGCATAGAGATGAGCGAGCACTAAAATGCTCGGGTACTCGTTATTCGAGACGAACTTTTCCCGATGCTCGAGTGCTCGTTTCGAGTAACGAGCCCCATTGAAGTCAATGGGAGACTCGAGCATTTTTCAAGGGGACCAAGGCTCTGCACAGGGAAGCTTGGCCAAACACCTGGGAACCTCAGAAAAGGATGGAAACACCACGGAAATGGACAGGAAACAGCAGGGGCAGCATGCATGGATGCCTCTGAGGCTGCTTAAATGCACCATTATGCCAAAATTATGGGCAACAGCATGGCCATGACAGAGTGACAGAATGAAGCTAGATAGCATCTAAAACATCCAATAATTGACCCTGACACTATAGGGGACGGCATGCAGAGGCAGCGGCAGCAGCGGAAGGCTAGAGAGTGGCATGGCGACATACCCTAAATGGACTCAGGCTTCAAACCAATGGGTAGCAGAGAGGAACCAAAGGAGGTGAGCAAGAAGCGCTCAAATAATATCGGTACATGATAAAAGTTTGCCAGTATATTTTGTGGATTACACAGCAGGGTGGCGACAAAGTTAACATGGAAGCCATGAAAACAATCCAAAATTCTGCCTGACACAGCTCGTTTGATAAGGGGACGATGTATGGAGGCAGTGAACTAGTAGTAGATTAAAGGTGCTGCAGTTAAAACTATGTTAGTTGTTTCTTGGCATGGAGCTGGCGCTCCGCTGCCAGGCGAGCTTTCGCCAATCCAAGCCCCTGTCTCTAGGCTACTCCCCAAACAGCACTTCTAAGAACCTTTCGGATAAGATCAAGTGTAGTAGCGTTCTTATAAGTTTGGGATATGGCGGGTGAGGGGAATGTAAACATCTGCGCAAGAAGCGCTGAAATAATATCCGTAAATGAAAAAAGTTTTCCAGTATATTTTGTGGCTTACACAGCAGGGTGGCGACAAAGTTAACAAGTTTGATGTGGAATGCCCTGCAATAGCTCTTGGGCGGTGTGCTTTTATCACCTAGGCTCAGCAGTTTGAGCACCGCCTGCTGTCGCTTAGCGACGGCACTGCTGCTGTGCCTAGAGCTACCGACTGATGGCGCCATGCCCACGGATGGTAATTCGGAGGAGGAGGAGGTGGAGGAGGGGTGGGAGGAGGAGGAGGCATAGTAGGCCTGAAACACCTGGACCGAGGTAGGCCCCGCAATCCTCTGCGTCGGCAGTATATGACCAGCCCCAGGGTCAGACTCGGTCCCAGCCTGCACCAAGTTAAGTGTAGTAGCGTTCTTATAAGTTTGGGATATGGCGGGTGAGGGGGATGTAAACAGATGCGCAAAAAGCGCTGAAATAATATCCGTAAATGGTAAAAGTTTGCCAGTATATTTTGTGGATTACACAGCAGGGTGGCGACAAAGTTAACAAGTTTGTTGTGGAAGCCATGAAAACAACCCAAAATTCTGCCTGACACAGCACGTTTGATAAGGCGGGCATGTATGGAGGCAGTGAACTAGTAGTAGATTAAAGGTGCTGCAGTTAAAACTATGTTAGTTGGATCTTGGCATGGAGCTGCCGCTCCGCTGCCAGGCGAGCTTTCGCCAATCCAAGCCCCTGTCTCTAGGCTACTCCCCAAACAGCACTTCTAAGAACCTTTTGTATAAGATCAAGTGTAGTAGCGTTCTTATAAGTTTAGGATATGGCGGGTGAGGGGAATGTAAACAGATGCGCAAGAAGCGCTGAAATAATATCCGTAAATGGTAAAAGTTTGCCAGTATATTTTGTGGATTACACAGCAGGGTGGCGACAAAGTTAACAAGTTTGTTGTGGAAGCCATGAAAACAACCCAAAATTCTGCCTGACACAGCACGTTTGATAAGGCGGGCATGTATGGAGGCAGTGAACTAGTAGTAGATTAAAGGTGCTGCAGTTAAAACTATGTTAGTTGGTTCTTGGCATGGAGCTGCCGCTCCGCTGCCAGGCGAGCTTTCGCCAATCCAAGCCCCTGTCTCTAGGCTACTCCCCAAACAGCACTTCTAAGAACCTTTTGTATAAGATCAAGTGTAGTAGCGTTCTTATAAGTTTGGGATATGACGGGTGAGGGGAATGTAAACAGATGCGCAAGAAGCGCTGAAATAATATCCGTAAATGGTAAAAGTTTGCCAGTGTATTTTGTGGATAACACAGCAGGGTGGCGACAAAGTTAACAACTTTGATGTGGAATCCATGAAAACAACCCAAATTTCAGCCTGACAAACCTCGTTTGATAAAGGGACGATGTATGGAGGCAGCTATATGGACGACTTTTGGAGGTAGCAATGGAGACAACGTGTGGAGGCTGCTATGGAGACAATTCAATTTGGATAGTGCCTGTATGTGGCAGTCCAAAAAATTTTTCAAACCAGAGGAGCAGGTAGGTGGCCATCCAGAAAAATGGAATAGATTGAGTGCCTGTATGTGGCAGTCCAAAAAAGTTTTTAAACCAGAGGAGCAGGTAGGTGGCCCTCCAGAAAAATGGAATAGATTGAGTGCCTGTATGTGGCAGTCCAAAAAAGTTTTTAAACCAGAGGAGCAGGTAGGTGGCCCTCCAGAAAAATTGAATAGATTGAGTGCCTGTATGTGGCAGTCCAAAAAAGTTTTTAAACCAGAGGAGCAGGTAGGTGGCCCTCCAGAAAAATGGAATAGATTGAGTGCCTGTATGTGGCAGTCCAAAAAAGTTTTTAAACCAGAGGAGCAGGTAGGTGGCCCTCCAGAAAAATGGAATAGATTGAGTGCCTGTATGTGGCAGTCCAAAAAAGTTTTTAAACCAGAGGAGCAGGTAGGTGGCCCTCCAGAAAAATGGAATAGATTGAGTGCCTGTATGTGGCAGTCCAAAAAAGTTTTCAAACCAGAGGAGCAGGTAGGTGGCCCTCCAGAAAAATGGAATAGATTGAGTGCCTGTATGTGGCAGTCCAAAAAATTTTTCAAACCAGAGGAGCAGGTAGGTGGAGCTCCAGAAATATTGAATAGATTGAGTGCCTGTATGTGGCACTCCCAAAAATTGTTTAAAACAGAGGAGCGGGTCGGTGGCCCTCCAGAAAAATTAAATGCATAAAGTACTATAGGTAGAGCCAGTGGGCCCTGTCAAAAAATAGCCAGTTTCCTCTGCTTTACTGTACAAAGAGCAGGAGAAGGAGGAAAATGAGGAGGAGGAGGAGGAGGAGTGGATAAATTATTCAGGTTGAGCTTCCTTCACCTGCTGGAGATTGGAAATTAGGAGAAATCCATGCTTTATTCATCTTGATAAGCGTCAGCCTGTCAGCGCTGTCAGTCGACAGGCGTGTACGCTTATCGGTGATGATGCCACCAGCTGCACTGAAAACCCGCTGGGACAAGACGCTAGCGGTAGGGCAGGCAAGAACCTCCAAGGCGTACAGCGCCAGTTCGTGCCACATGTCCAGCTTTGAAACCCAGTAGTTGTAGGGAGCTGTGTGATCATTTAGGACGATGGTATGGTCAGCTACGTACTCCCTCACCATCTTTCTGTAAAGATCAGCCCTACTCTGCCGAGACTGGGGACAGGTGACAGTGTCTTGCTGGGATGACATAAAGCTGGCAAAAGCCTTGTAAAGCGTACCCTTGCCAGTGCTGGACAAGCTGCCTGCTCGCCTACTCTCCCTCGCTACTTGTCCCGCAGAACTACGCACTCTGCCGCTAGCGCTGTCAGAAGGGAAATACTGTTTCAGCTTGTGCACCAGGGCCTGCTGGTATTCATGCATTCTCACACTCCTTTCCTGAGAGTGGAAAGATTTTGCTTGTACCGTGGGTCCAGGAGAGTGAACGCCCAGTAATCGGTGCTGGAATAAATTCTTTGAACGCGAGGGTCACGGGATAGGCAGCCTAGCATGAAATCTGCCATATGCGCCAGAGTACCAACGCGTAAGAATTCGCTCCCCTCACTGGCCTGACTGTCCATTTCCTCCTCCTCCAACTCCTCCAATTCCTCTTCTTCTGCCCATACACGCTCAACAGTGAAGGACTCAACAATGGTCCCCTCTTGTGTCTCGCCAACATTCTCCTCCTCTTCCTCCTCATCCTCCTCCACCTCCACCTCCTCCGATATGCGCTGAGAAACAGACCTAAGGGTGCTTTGGCTATCAACAAGGGAATCTTCTTCCCCCGTCTCTTGTGAGGAGCGCAAAGCTTCCGACTTCATGCTGACCAGAGAGTTTTTCAACAGGCCAAGCAGCGGGATGGTGAGGCTGATGATGGCGGCATCGCCACTGACCATCTGTGTTGACTCCTCAAAGTTACTCAGCACCTGACAGATATCAGACATCCACGTCCACTCCTCATTGTAGACTTGAGGAAGCTGACTGACCTGACTACCAGTTCTGGTGGAAGTTGACATCTGGCAGTCTACAATCGCTCTGCGCTGCTGGTAAACTCTGGATAACATGGTCAGTGTTGAATTCCACCTCGTGGGCACGTCGCACAACAGTCGGTGAGCGGGCAGTTGGAGGCGGCGCTGCGCTGCCCTGAGAGTGGCAGCATCTGTGCTGGACTTCCTGAAATGCGCACAGATGCGGCGCACCTTCGTGAGCAAATCAGACAGATTGGGGTATGTCTTGAGGAAACGCTGAACTATCAGATTTAACACATGGGCCAGGCATGGCACATGTGTCAGTCTGCCGAGTTGCAGAGCCGCCACCAGGTTACGGCCATTGTCACACACAACTATGCCTGGCTTCAGGTTCAGCGGTGCCAGCCACAGATCAGTCTGCGCCGTGATGCCCTGTAATAGTTCTTGGGCGGTGTGCCTTTTATCGCCAAGGCTCAGCAGTTTGAGCACCGCCTGCTGTCGCTTAGCGACGGCACTGCTGCTGTGCCTAGAGCTAGCGACTGATGGCGCCATGCCCACGGATGGTAGTTCGGAGGAGGAGGTGGAGGAGGGGTGGGAGGAGGAGGAGGCATAGTAGGCCTGAAAGACCTGGACCGAGGTAGGCCCCGCAATCCTCGGCGTCGGCAGTATATGACCAGCCGCAGGGTCAGACTCGGTCCCAGCCTCCACCAAGTTAACCCAATGTGCCGTCAGCGATATATAGTGGCCCTGCCCGGCAGCACTCGTCCACGTGTCCGTGGTCAGGTGGACCTTGTCAGAAACGGCGTTGGTCAGGGCACGGATGATGTTGTCTGACACGTGCTGGTGCAGGGCTGGGACGGCACATCGGGAAAAGTAGTGGCGGCTGGGGACCGAATAACGAGGGGCGGCCGCCGCCATGAGGTTGCGAAAGGCCTCGGTCTCTACTAGCCTATAGGGCAGCATCTCCAGGCTAAGCAATCTGGAGATGTGGACATTAAGGGCTTGGGCGTGCGGGTGGGTTGCACTATATTTCCGTTTCCACTCCAGCGTCTGGGGTATGGAGAGCTGAATGCTGGTGGATGCTGTGGAGGATCGTGGAGGCGACGATGGGGTTTTTGTGCCAGGGTCCTGGGCAGGGGGCTGACTATCAGCTGACACAGGGGAAGGAGCAGTGGTGTGCACGGCCGGAGGTGAACGGGCTTGGTGCCACTGAGTGGGGTGTTTAGCATTCATATGCCTGCGCATACTGGTGGTAGTTAAGCTAGTAGTGGTGGAACCCCTGCTGATCCTGGTTTGGCAAAGGTTGCACACCACAGTCCGTCGGTCATCCGGTGTTTCCTTAAAGAACCTCCAGACTTCTGAAAATCTAGCCCTCGCCGCGGGAGCCCTCGCCACGGGAGCTTCACTACGTGACACATTTGGCGCTGATGCACCTGCTCTGGCCCTGCCTCTCCGTCTGGCCCCACCACTGCCTCTTCCAACCTGTTCTGGTCGAGGACTCTCCTCCGTCTCAGAAGCACTGTGTTCACCCGGCCTCTCAACCCAGCTTGGGTCTGTCACCTCATCATCCTCCGATCCCTCAGTCTGCTCCCCCCTCGGACTTCCTGCCCTGACAACAACTTCACCATTGTCTGACAACCGTGTCTCCTCATCGTCGGACACCTCTTTACACACTTCTTCCACTACGTCAAGAAGGTCATCATCACCCACAGACTGCGACTGTTGGAAAACCTGGGCATCGGAAAATTGCTCAGCAGCAACCGGACAAGTGGTTTGTGACTGTGGGAAGGGTCCAGAAAACAGTTCCTCAGAGTATGCCGGTTCAAATGCCAAATTTTCATGGGAGGGGGCAGACTGGGGGGGAGGAGGCTGAGGTGCAGGAGCTGGAGGAGTGCCGATTTCGGTGACATGGGTGGAGTGCGTGGAAGACTGACTGGTGGACAAATTGCTCGAAGCATTGTCGGCAATCCACGACATCACCTGTTCGCACTGTTCTGGCCTCAACAGTGCTCTACCACTGTACCACAGTAACTTCAGACATGAACCTAGGGAGTGTAGCTCTGCGGCGTTCCCCTGCTCCCTCATCAGCAGGTGGTGTCTCACCCCGCCCAGGACCACGGCCTCTGACCCCTGCAGTAGTTGCTCGCCCACGTCCCCGCCCTCGTCCTCTACCCCTAGCCCTCGGGTTAAACATTTTGAAAATGAAAGTTATAACTTTAATTTTTTTTTAACTTTTTTTGTGTTTTTTTTTTTTTTGTGTTTTTTAGTTTTTAAAACCAAACGATGCTATCCTATTGCTATGACTATTTTCTAGCCAAGTATGAAAGCACACTGCTATGCCAGATGAGATGACGCTGAGTTATGAAAAAATAAACGTAAAATAAAAAGGAAATGGCAGACTGTGCCTAATTGAAATCCAACCCCTAATAAATTTTCCCACTTCGGTCTTTGCGATGGATATGTGCGTCACTAAGCGCTAAACACAGCGGTCGCAAGTCTCACTACAAATTCCTCACAATTTGCTAGTAGATGCACTGCAGCAAGGACAGCCACCAGCAGATCAACCAGAAATAAAATATATATAACGCTATTGTAGGCGTAAGTAAGCCGTTTGGATTCTCCTTTGGCTATTTTCTAGCCAAGTATGAAAGCACACTGATGAGATGACGCTGAGTTATGAAAAAATAAACATAAAATAAAAAGAAACTGGCAGACTGTGCCTAATTGAAATCCAACCCCTAATAAATTTTCCCACTTCGGTCTTTGCGATGGATATGTGTGTCACTAAGCGCTAAACACAGCGGTCGCAAGTCTCACTACAAATTCCTCACAATTTGCTAGTAGATGCACTGCAGCAAGGACAGCCACCAGCAGATCAACCAGAAATAAAATATATATAACGCTATTGTAGGCGTAAGTAAGCCGTTTGGATTCTCCTTTGGCTATTTTCTAGCCAAGTATGAAAGCACACTGATGAGATGACGCTGAGTTATGAAAAAATAAACGTAAAATAAAAAGAAACTGGCAGACTGTGCCTAATTGAAATCCAACCCCTAATAAATTTTCCCACTTCGGTCTTTGCGATGGATATGTGCGTCACTAAGCGCTAAACACAGCGGTCGCAAGTCTCACTACAAATTCCTCACAATTTGCTAGTAGATGCACTGCAGCAAGGACAGCCACCAGCAGATCAACCAGAAATAAAATATATATAACGCTATTGTAGGCGTAAGTAAGCCGTTTGGATTCTCCTTTGGCTATTTTCTAGCCAAGTATGAAAGCACACTGATGAGATGACGCTGAGTTATGAAAAAATAAACGTAAAATAAAAAGAAACTGGCAGACTGTGCCTAATTGAAATCCAACCCCTAATAAATTTTCCCACTTCGGTCTTTGCGATGGATATGTGCGTCACTAAGCGCTAAACACAGCGGTCGCAAGTCTCACTACAAATTCCTCACAATTTGCTAGTAGATGCACTGCAGCAAGGACAGCCACCAGCAGATCAACCAGAAATAAAATATATATAACGCTATTGTAGGCGTAAGTAAGCCGTTTGGATTCTCCTTTGGCTTCTTTCTAGCCAAGTATGAAAGCACACTGATGAGATGACGCTGAGTTATGAAAAAATAAACGTAAAATAAAAAGAAACTGGCAGACTGTGCCTAATTGAAATCCAACCCCTAATAAATTTTCCCACTTCGGTCTTTGCGATGGATATGTGCGTCACTAAGCGCTAAACACAGCAGTCGCAAGTCTCACTACAAATTCCTCACAATTTGCTAGTAGATGCACTGCAGCAAGGACAGCCACCAGCAGATCAACCAGAAATAAAATATATATAACGCTATTGTAGGCGTAAGTAAGCCGTTTGGATTCTCCTATGGCTATTTTCTAGCCAAGTATGAAAGCACACTGCTATGCCAGATGAGATGACGCTGAGTTATGAAAAAATAAACGTAAAATAAAAAGTAAATGGCAGACTGTGCCTAATTGAAATCAAACCCCTAATAAATTTTCCCACTTTGGTGTTTGAGGTGGATATGTGTGTCACTAAGAGCTAAACACAACGGTAGCAAGTCCCCCTGCAAATTCCTCACAATATGGTACTAGCTGCAAATAAAAAAAAAAAAAAGTATAACGTTATTGTAGCCCTAAGAAGGGCTGTTGGGTTCTTGTAGAATCACTCCTGCCTAACAGTAAGCTAATAGAACACCCTAACGCTTTCCCTGACCAGCAGCAGCTCTCTCCCTAGCGGCATCCAGACACAGAATGATCCGAGCAGCGCGGGCAGCGGCTAGTCTATCCCAGGGTCACCTGATCTGGGCAGCCAACCACTGCTATCGACGTGTAAGGGTACCACGTCATGCTGGGTGGAGTGCAGAGTCTCCTGGCTTGTGATTGGCTCTGTTTCTGGACGCCAAAAAGCAAAACGGCGGGAGCTGCCATTTTCTCGAGCGGGCGAAGTATTCGTCCGAGCAACGAGCAGTTTCGAGTACGCTAATGCTCGAACGAGCATCAAGCTCGGACGAGTATGTTCGCTCATCTCTAATTAACAACAATACATGGGCACACCAGCACCCCTGTCCCTGTATGAGGTACCAGTACAGATACCTCCCAACCTTCCCGGATTCGGCACCTCGGGTAATACCTCACAACAAGGTCCAAACTTGTAATCAGAGTCCCACAGTGGGGCTGCTCACCTTGCAAAACATACCAGATGGGAACCGGAGGGGAGTTTCCAATGGTCCACAGTGACTGTTGGTGGGTCGTCTCGAGACCGTGTGCTTAAATCTGCTGCCGATAGCCCAAGAAAAAATTGACCGAACACCCCAAAATCACGGGGTCCAGGAATAAATAAAGGCAGAGTAAAATGGACAGCCTAGAGCCTGGCAAACAGAGACTGGTTCTAATGGCACTGACTTAAGCACTATAGAAAATTGCTAAATTTCCACAATTTGCAAAGGAGTGTCTAAATCAAAAAGAGATTTTGACTCTACTCCAGATAAAATCAAGTAGATTTAATAGAATAATATCCAAACAAATCAATATTAAAATACAATTACAAAGGTAATTGGAGCAGTAGGTCATCCCTTTTAATGCGTTTCGGAGTGGTACCCCTTTATCGAAACAAGCGAACTGACATAGAAAGTGTAGGGAAAACATATATAGGTGAATAGTAAGATGTCACATTTCTAAATTAGCCAATCAGGAAGGATGAGGAGCATAAAGATCTTACACATGGAAAGCAATGCCAATAGAAGTGCAAACAATACATTCATATAATACAATGTGAAAATAGATTAAACTAGTTTAACATCACATGATGTATGATGTGCGCTGTTCTTCCCAGTACGGCTGTGTGCAGCAGACTACAAACGAGTGTACCAAGATGGCCGATCGCTGTAGTCCAGTGCCGGATGTGACGATGATATCCGGTCAGACTTTGGATTCTGGGAAGAGAAATAGTTATGTTGTAGAATAAATGCTATTGCTTCTATCAGGAATTGCTGTTGGATTGGTGGTTATGAGTTGTCTCTATTTAAAATTTCTGTCACTGCTGCACAACCCAAATCATGTGAAATGTTGGTATACAAGGCTGTGATATCCATTGTCATCAGCTGGTATGTATCCTTCCAGGGAATTGAGAGAATCTTCCGGATTAAATCGGGTGTATCTAGGATGAATGAATCCAAAGATCTAATTGGCTTTTGTAAAAACTGATCGGTCTTCCGTCTCTCTAAGTTTTTATGCACCTTAGGTAGGTGATAAAATAGTGCAGTTACCGGTTCTTCGACCTTAAGGTATAGTTATTCTTTCGGGTTAAGTATCCCTTGTTCAAACCCTTTATCAAGTAGTCGATATAGGACCATTTTGAAGTTATTCAAGGGATTAAAGGAAAGTTTGGTATAATATATTGGTATAATATATTCTGTTTCCAGAATTCTATTTACCTACAGAAGAAAGGTACGGCTATGGGGAGCAAGTTTGCCCCTAGCTTTGCGAACATCTTTGTTGGCCTTTTTGAAGAAAAATATGTGTATTCACACCCTCTTTTTAATAAATGCATTGTGTTTAAGAGATACATAGACAATATATTTATCATCTGGGATGGAGACCAGGAGAGTACAGAATCGTTTGTGAAGGATTTGAATAGTAACAGTAACACATTTTAGCGCCGCGTCGTCTGAAACCCATTAACAGTACCCCTAAAACAGTAGGTGCTTTTAGATGCAGCCACACACACTGCAAATGTTGTGAGACCATCACACACAGATGACTAGTTTCATCTCCAACGCCACAGGGGAGTCATACATCATAAAAGATTTCATGAACTGTAGTAGTAATTACGTGATTCACCTTTTAGAGTTATAGGAGGAGACTGGAGGACAGGGCCACAGGAGGAGGCTGGAGGACCGGAAGCCATAGTAGGAGGATAGAGGACAGTTGGCCACAGAATGAGACTGGAGGACAGGAGGCTACAGAATGATTCTGGATGACAGGAGTGCACAGGAAGAGGCTGGAGGACAGAAGGTGGCTGGTAGTGAAAAGAGACAAATAATGGTGGTATTGTAGGGTTAAGGTTGAAATTAAAAAATGGTCCACAATGGGCTGCTCACCATCAACCAACTTGGCTGTTGTACATGTAACTGTTAGAGGGTAGAAGTTCCAAGGTTTATCGATGTCTGGAAACGGTCTGCAGCTTCTTTAGCCGAAAAGAAAGTACTGGTTCCCAACTAATAGGCCGGTTGGACGCAGTACAAAGGATAGGCAGGCTAAACTATATGGGCAGTGAGCCACCGGATAGGAGTATAGAAGTATCAACAACAGTAAACACTGGCTCCACTCCAATGTAGTTTATTAACACAAATAAGTTGTAAAATGAATATAAAAGCTAATAATATAAGAAAACATAGCTTAAATAAAGTCCTTATAATGCGTTTCGGGTTGGAAGACCCTTTTTCAAAGATCAAACCAACATGATGTAACACAGTGTTTTATAGAACTAATCCCATGGCATAAACAGCTGAGTCAATAGCAAAATCAATTAATTATTATGGGTTAACCAATGAGGAAGTCATATAAACAATACATTTGAATATTTGCATAAAGTAACTCACATTCATAGAAAAGAGAATGGCAAAAACTTGAAGTAGGTGTATTCATCACTGGTGTGGGTCAAAATATATAAATTATAATTAATCAATTACATAAATAAAGTAATAGACAGATGAATCAATAAATACATATGCAATATCCCCCACTGGGGCCTTGCCTTTTCTCGGGGCCTGGAGACAGCCGGGGCCCAGAATACAGAGTGGCTGGCGGTTGCGGCCTAGGCACGCTAGTGTCACAGTGCTTGGTATTGAGGACCGGAGGGCTGTCCTACAGCCTGGCAGGTCTCCAGCAGGTGCTGTTGGCAAGAAATGATATGGATGGAGAGGCTGTGGTGCCGGTTCTCCCTGGGGCAGCCCTTAATGTCTTTAGTATGTGTCCCTGGTAGATGGGTGAGTGCCCATGGTGGTGATACAGCTGTAGCAGGGACCAGACAGAGGCAATGTTGTGCATAAAAGTAACTTACAGTTCTTTATTCGAACCAATGGTAACAACACGCCAAACGACTCTGTAAAAATGTAGTACTGGAGTGCTCTTGGTGGGAACCTCAGGAGTTGTGTCACCAGCCTGGATGCAGGGGCAGGCTGGGATGTAGCTGTGTCCAATGCTGGAAGCTGCAGCTTTGTCCTGTTTGTCCTGTGCCACTCTGTCTGTAATAGCTCAGCTGAGGCCTAGGAGGCCTGTGTGCAGAGCATGTGCTCTGAGCTCCTCCTGTGTCGAGAGCTTGAACTCAAGAGAGCTAACTCCTCCCCTGACTAAGGGTTTAGTTACTCCCTAGTCAGGTGGTCTCCTTCTCCAATCACACTCCAGTTACAATAGTGGAACATCATTGGATGATAACATTAACACTGCTTTAACCTATGCCTATCCAGGCAGAACCTACCACTGCACAATTACCTGAGTAGTGTCCTACAGGGGAGCTGATCAGACTCACTACCAGGGGGACACACATATAAGGGGCTTATTCGCAACAACTCCTCTGCCTTGCATTGGCAGGGATGTTGCATACCCCCAGGGCAATTGAAAGAGCCGCCCACGGCTCGACTATTGGACCAGATGGGAGTAAAGAGAACCAACGCTGTCCAGCAGCAGGAGGCCTCCAGAGGGTCCAGGTGTGTAACAGCCGGTAGGGGTAAAGATGGAATAGGTAGCACTCTCGAGGAAGTGCTGGCTATGTGCAGTGTAGGGGACAAACCACCCATGGATCTGGAGACAGGCACCTGGGTTGGTGTTGGACTAAGTACAGAAATACAAACATATGTGACAGTTGGTAGCTAACGCCCTTAAACCAACTGTGGGAAAGGTGTGACATCATGTCCTTTAATCCACTCCTTGCACCACTCTTTGCTGTCTGTCGTTCTTATCCTGTGTGCATGACATCTAGGTGATTCTAAGTGAACACCCCCGGTCCCCTAAGGACCCGAAGTTTACAGAAGCCCCACAATGACTGAGCTCAGATTCTAGGGGTAAGCTTGAGGTCAGGAATTACATATAAAAGACGGTCCAACACAGTCATACTATCACATGCAAAGCCTATGAAAATGTTAAGTGCAAACTTACTGAGAATGAATGACAGTTGTGCAAACATTAAATAACACTAGAGATGAGCGAGTATACTCGTCCGAGCTTGATGCTCGTTCGAGTATTAGAGTACTTGGAACGGCTCGTTGCTCGGATGAGTATTTCGCCTGCTCAAGATCGAGCATTTAATTAAGAAAAGACAGTGAAGAACAGTTAAGAATACAATTAAAACAGTGAACACAGGATCATTTAAGTGAAGAACACAGTGAAGAACAGATTGCAGATGTTCGAAACATCTGCTAACTTAGCCGAAGACACGAGAGCCGACGCAGGCATGCAGGAGCGGAGGCTGAAGTGGAGCGGGGCTGGAGCGGGCATGGAGGAGCGTTCTCAATGCACATTCTCAAGGCACCGTACCTATATTGGTATTGACACGGTGAGCATATTACATACTGGTTGTCTATATGACTTGACGTCGCGTTCCTCCAGAGAAGCAATTGTAGAACCTAATAATATATCATATTCACTATAATAATAAAATAAGGCTGAAAAACAGAATCCAGAAAGTGAGCATAGACATGATGCTTAAGTGCATTCTCCGGTCTGCAATTAATTTTTTTTGCATTAAGCCAGTTACATCAATGAGTCCTGGGGGATAGTTTTCATTACACAATGTTAAAAGCAACAATGACATCTGGAATCAGCACAAGGGCTAATGCCGTGTGCCCCAGAGCGGCTCCATGTTCTTGCAAGTGTGGTTTAGGACGATGATATGCACTTTCATTAATCAGTGAGATTCTGAAACTTCTTGTTCTGCTTCCCACGTGTAAAAATAGACTCGAAAAAAAAAAAAAGCCTAAAACCAGATAGTTTTACATGGAAATCATTTCTGAAACTTTTCCAGAGGCCAAAAGTGTGAAACAAAAATATGGTAATACCTTCTGTTTTTGTGACCAGCTGGTGGGAAATGTCTTGAATATTTCTATGACTTGACAATTAGATGGGATCATGGATGAGGGGGCGAGAAGGTGACACCTAGGACTACACCTATGACCAAGGTCCGAGCTGTGGAGAACAAAAGAATCGAAGAATTTTGAAGTGGAGCGGAGCGGGGGCTGGAGCGGGCATGGAGGGGAGGAGCGAAGCGGGCATCATGGAGCGGGTATGGAGGAGCGGAGAGGGGGCTGGAGCAGGCATGGAGGATCGGAGCGAGGCTGGAGCGGGCATGGAGGATCGGAGCGGGGCTGGAGCGGGCATGGAGGAGCGGGCATCATGGAGCGGGTATGGAGGAGCGGAGAGGGGGCTGGAGCGGGCATGGAGGATCGGAGCGGGGCTGGAGCGGGCATGGAGGATCGGAGCGGGGCTGGAGCGGGCATGGAGGATCGGAACGGGGCTGGAGCGGGCATGGAGGATCGGAGCGGGGCTGGAGCGGGTATGGAGGAGCGGGGCTGGAGCAGGCATGGAGGATCGGAGTGGGGCTGGAGCAGGCATGGAGGATCAGAGTGGGGCTGGAGTGGGCATGGAGGATCGGATTGGGGCTGGAGCGGGCATGGAGGATCGGAGCAGGGCTGGAGCGGGCATGGAGGATTGGAGCAGGATTGGAGCGGGGCTGGAACAGGCATGGAGGATCGGAGCGGGGCTGAAGCAGGCATGGAGGATCGGAGCGGGGCTGGAGCGGGCATGGAGGAACGGAGCGGGGCTGGAGCGGGCATGGAGGATCGGAGCGGGGCTGGAGCGGGCATGGAGGATCAGAGTGGGGGCTGAAGTGGAGGCTAGAGCGGAGCGGGCTGGAGCAGGACCAACAGCACAGAAAGAACACAATGAAGAACATTTTGCTAACTTATCAGAAGACACGTGCGACGAACGGTGTTCTTCACAATAGTATATGAAGAACATTATGGGTCAGATTTATCAAGTGTCTGAAAGTCAGAATATTTCCAGTTGCCCATGGCAACCAATCATAGCTCAGCTTTCATTCTACCAGTGCTTATGAATAGTTTAGAGGGGAGCTGTGATTGGAAACATCTGCAATGTGTTCTTCACTGTGTTCTTTCAATGTGTTCTTTCAGTGAAAACATCTGCAAACATCTGCAATGTGTTCTTCTTTAGTGTTCTTTCAATGTGTTCTTTGAGTAAAAAATGTACGAGTCTCCCATTGACTTCAATGGGGCTCGTTATTCGAGATGAGCAGTCGAGCATCGGGAAAAGTTTGTCTCGAATAACGAGCACTCGAGCATTTTAGTGCTCGCTCATCTCTAAATAACACGCATTGGCTTTAGCAGCCCAATGGGTAAATTGCTTGAACGTAACAAATGTTACATGATAACTTGTCAATAGCAAGAATGTCCATTTTCCTGTGGAGAAAAAGGCATAAATGCAAACAGAATGTCCCATTCCTGCAAATAAAGAACATTCAGTGCAACAGAAAAGTGATTAGCAACTTTTCCTTTGGTAATAATTGGCAAAAGTCTCTCAGAAGGCTTTTGAAGAAAAGTCCATCTTCTGGGCACAGACATTGATGTGATGAAAAGTGCAAATAAATAGGGGAAAGAGTCCCAGGAAAGTTGTTGGCTCTCAGCCCAACTGGGAGTAGCAGAAAAATATACAATATATACAGACAGTTACCTTTTAGGGCTACAGCCCATCAGGGGTACCATTCTTGCTGCTCAAGAGCAATGGCTGCAGGCATGGGAGTAGAAACTGCAGCTTGGTGAAGACATCTAGGGGTAGAAACTGGAACTGCTGACGTGGGACGCCCAGGAGCTGGAGCTGGAACAGCTGGAAGCATCTGCGGTGGCAGGCATCTCAGCAAAGAAAGGAGGCAGACACTTCTCTGACTGAACTTCTGTAGCTGGTGGCGCTGTGGAGCGCATGATGATGACTGCAGGAGCTGTAACTTCTCCATGGCTGACAGCTGAAGGATTGTTGTTCCTGGATTGACCTGTAGCTGTTGGGGGCGCTGTTGCACTAGCGGTGGCAATCTCTGTAGCTGACTGGGTGTTCTCACCGGACAGCCTAGGCCTCTTAGCAGGTGGTCCTGGATACTCAGCATTAGATGAGGGGTCAGGCCCCTTTAAGAAAATCTCATTTGTAGCCGGGCCTCTTATGGGGAGATGTTGGCCCTCTGCAGGGAGGCCGGACTGTACCCCAGCCGGGGCTAAGGGAGATATAGTGACAGTCATTGTGATATAGGCCCTGGGGGCCATGGTACTCACATCCGCGGTGGTCCGGTTTTGCTTGACCTAAGCGCCTTCCTTGGATCGGCCTGCCATGAACCGCAGGGCCTCCTTCTCTCGACGTCTCTGTTCCGAGACAGCGTCTCGGAGATGCCGGCGAGGACCTCACCTCGGCCCCGAGGTTGCCAGGTGCTGCAGGGTGTCTCTCCGGGACAGGCTCTGACCTTGCAGGTGGTTGGGCAGGTGCCGGAACTGGAGCAGGAGCAGCCAGAGGAACGGGAAACACGGCAGGAACAGTATGATGGTCAGCAGCTGTGGTAGGCCCAGGCGCTGGCTCGGCAGTCATAAAAGGCCCAGGCGCTGGCTTGGCAGGAGTCGGGGGCCTCCCCATGTGGTGCCTCCATGTGGGCCCGCGGCACCAGCAAGGTAGCCAGGAGAGGCAGCAGGAACCACCCGGGTGGTGCTTGGCGCTCCTTCACCGACTGCAGGTAGGTTTGCATGACGGGGGCTCGGGTCAGTCCGCGACGCAGCTGGTGCCCAGCGAAGGGCCTCCGGAACGGCTGTGCAGACACCATGATGACAGTCTCCAAGGCTTCCGAGAACTCTGGTGTCTCAACTGAGGGCAGAGGCCTAGGACCGAACATGGTGCTGACCTCTCTTCTCAAAGTCCAAAGAAGTTCCGGCACTTCGATGAGGTGGGGCAAGAAGTCCATTCCAAGCCTTTCCCGCCACAGCTCCAGCTGTGGCGGGCTCTATTTTCTCCTTTGCCACAGGAGGCAGGGTTTGCGCCATCCGCGCATGGGTGGAGCTTGATGAGTCATCTGGATTTCCCGCCAGTGAAGTTTTTGGCGGGCTGGAAATACTTGCTGCGCCACAATCTCCTGAGGTAAATGCTTCATGCGCGGCAGCACCGGATGTAGCAGAGCTGGCAAAGTTCTTTGCAGGGTTTAACCTCCAGAGCGCTGGAGCAATGCTCGACAGCATGTGGCAGCAGTATAACACAGTCAATGTGGAAAATAGCACAAAGTCACTTGGGCCTAAACCCGAATGGCAGCAGGGTTAGGCAGAACCGTAGTTTTTTTCAATAAAGGACAGTCTATAGTGCCAGAATAAAGCACAGAAGTAGATATCCCGTTCGTAACACCACTTGCAACATCCCCCACTGGGGCCTAACCTTTTCTTGGGGCCTGGAGACAGCCGGGGCCCAGAATACTGGAGTGGCTGGCGGTTGCGGCCTAGGCACATTAGTGTCACGGTGCTTGGTATTGGGGACAGGAGGACTGTCCTACAGCCTGGCAGGTCTCCAGCAGGTAGTCTTGGCAAGAAATGATGTGGAGGAAGAGGCTGTAGTGCTGGTTCACCCTGGGGCAGCCCTTAAAGTCCTTAGTATGTGTCCCTGGTAGATGGATGGGGCGCCCTTGGTGGTTATACAGCTGCAGCAGGGACCAGACGGAGGCAATGTTGTCCATAAAAGTTACTTGCAGTTTTTTATTTGAACCAACGGGAACCTCAGGAGTTGTGTCACCAGCCTGGATGCAGGGGCAGGCTGGGATGTAGGTGTGTCCAATGCTGGAAGCTGCAGCTTTGTCCTGTTTGTCCTGTGTCACTCTGTCTGTAATAGCTGAGACCTAGGAGGCCTGTGTGCAGAACATGTGCTCTGGAGCTCCTCCTGTGTTGAGAGCTTGAACTCAAGAGAGCTAACTCCTTTCCTGACTATGGGTTTAGTTACTACCTAGTCCAGTTACAATAGTGGAACATCATTGGATGATAACATTAACAGTGATTTAACCTTTGCCTATCCAGGCAGAATCTACCGCTGCACAATTACCTGTTATTGTTACAGTGCTTATTGAGCCACAATTCATGAACTCCTTAATGGTGATTTCAGATGTGAATGTGGTTGATAGTCTCACAACATTTGCATCTGATATGTCCAAAGCAAAAACTCCCAATGATTTTAGGGAAGAAAGACAGTGCGGTTACCTCCCTGCGGTTTCTCAGACGACTTGGGGCTAGGATGTTTTTGAGAGACCTAGACCTTCTAAAGGTGAGTATTGGGTGCTGGGGGATACTATCTTTAAGATTAGGGTCATGTGTCAGGATATTCCAATGTTTCTGTAGTACTTTTTTATCATGTTACCATTTCTGAAGTAGGTGGTTATTAGATTTAGATTTAAACCTATTGGTTAGGATGGCACTTTGTTCATTATAGTCAGTATCTGTTTCGCTCCATACGTTTGTACTGGCCAAAAGGTATATTAATTAGTCAATTTGTATAATGAGTACTTTTATAGTCCAGGTAACAGTTGCTGTCAACTTTTAAAAAAAAGTTTTAGTGCTGATTATGTTTTGAGGTATGGAAAATGGTGATGTCCAGAAACTCAGCATGATTACACATTATATTATCAGTGAACTGTAGGCCCTAGGTGTTGCTTGCCTGCTTGTGCCCAACTCCGAGACTGCCCGCTGATTCTGTACTCCGACCTAGGCTGCCACCACAGCCTTGTCGCACCTGTAGAATGACCTGGTGGCACCATGCCGCACCAAGACCATCCTGCATTGCGGTGGGCTTTGGTGAAGACCAGATGCCACTTAGATTCCAGTCCCAGGTATCATCTAATACTATCTCCCACAGTTGTCTAGGGGGTTCACTGACCCCCGAGCCCAGACAAGGCCACAGAATGAGGCTTGGGGACAGGAGGAGGCTGAAGCACAGGAGGCTACAGGAGGAGGCTGGAGGACAGATGACTTCTTTTTTAGAAACTACAGGAGGGTGGAGGACAGGAGGGCACAGGAGAACGATGGAGGACAGAAGGGCACAGGAGGAAGATGGAGGAGAGAAGGGCACAGGAGGAGGATGGAGGACAGGAGAGCTGTTGAGATGTGGGGTCTTCTGGCCGTTAAAAAAAGAAATCTTTACTCTTCAGGTCCAAAGAAAAGGCTGGCATTTTTTGCACAAAAATAAAATGTACAGAACAAAAAGGCAGATAATTCAGGGGACAGGTTGCAGCTACCTTGGAACAAGCAGCTCCCCTGTGGTCAGTTTAGACACTCTGACCTTGAGACAATCCATGTCATTAAATACCCAACTATTTCCTTTGAGTCTTAAAGGGATACATCCCTGGGTTGCACCTTTAACAACAAACATCACACACAAATATATTTCTTACTTAATATAGAGCGTCACAATACAGTATAATACACAATATAAAAATAAAGGGGAGTTTACAATATACACAAAGTAACTAAAGTAAGAAATACAAACATAAACCGCATGGCTTCAGCTCTGCATCACCTGGCAGTAATCGGGTGCAGTTATATAAACCCGAGCTCACCCTCTGCTCAGGTTTTGCACACACACAGGTAATATCAGGTAATGCTGAGTGGTGGCTGCTGAACTGGTTTGTCTGTTGAAACAATAGTGGACAGAGACAAAGGTTTGCTGGCCAGCAGGAGGAGAAAAGAAGAAAAGATACAAACAGTTCACCATTCACCCCTCAACAAGGGCACAGTAAGAGTTTGGGGGAGAGAAGGGCACAGGAGGAGGATGGAGCACATAAGAGCACAGGAGGCAGCTGCAGGACAAGAGGGCACAGGAGGAGGCTGCAGGACAGGAGGGCACAGGAGGCTGCAGGACAGGAGGGCACAGGAGGATGCTGCAGGACAGGAAGGCACAAGAGGAGGCTGCAGGACAGGAGGGCACAGGAGGATGCTGGAGGACAGGAGGAGGCTTCAGGAGAAGGCTTCAGGAGGAGGATGGACGACAGAAGGAGGCTACAGGAGGAGGATGGAGACCAGGGGTTGGGGTAGGAAGGCAGATAGTATTTTGTGTGAGTGTGGGGATATACATAGAAGTAGAAAACCAAATGTAAAGGGAGGAATTAAAGAGGGGTTTTATTTGTTTTATATGTTGCAAAGTTGCATTTGGGGGTATTATATGGGTCCATGAGGGGGGGGGGGGGGTTGGCCAAAGTAAGAGGCAATGTTCTATGCGGGGACTGTCAAGGTCGATATCATACTATGCTTGTGGGTGGGACAATGGGTGTGGTGGGATAGTGCCAGCACTTCTGGAAGAAAGGCCACAACACATATTGTACAAGGGCAGCACTTTCCAGGAGAAGTTCCCCAAAATGTTCAGTAGGGAAGAACACAAAAAAGGGTGTGCTCCAAAAAAGGCATTCGGAAGGAAACCATTTAGCCATTGCAAAACATGCCCAGAAAAACCAGCACTATGAATGAAATTGTGCTTCTGTATTTATCACACATTCTTTAGCTGTAGATTTTACCCTGATGTACTATGCACAGTTTATTCATCATTCTGCACCTTCCCTTCTAAATTCTGCTGTACCCGGGAGAACACACAATGATTTTTGGGGTGTTTGTCTCCCGTGGAAGGAGCTGGGCACAAAATGACATGATGGATATTTTTTACTATGCAATATCCATTATATATTTTATTTGGGGTCCACATGTGGTGTTAAAATGTTAACTATACCACCATATTAATTAATGGTGGGGTGTTGGCAGATTATTGCCACTTATGGGATATTGCCAAAGCCGGAATAAGCCACAGAAAGATTTTTGGGGTGTTTGTCCTCAGTGGCATGAGTTGGGCTGATTTCATTTGTCACTTCAATGGCACATTTGAGAAAACAATGCAATTATTACTTTGCTCCATTTACTTTGTATTACATTTGAGCCAGCATCTTAGAGGTTAAAATGCTCATACAACCCTAGATACATTTCTTTGAGGGGTCGCAAGCAACACGTAGAAGAAAGTAACGGCACTCAACCACTTGATAGAAAAGTGTACTGTCCTTTATTCAGGTGAAGAAGTGTAAAATCACATGCAGGGAGAAGCAAGCCTTGGTAACGAGTACGTTTTGCTCTCAGTGGCGCTTTCTCATGCCAAACTGATTGGCTTTACCACGATCTATGGTTCCAGGATTGGTCTGTGGCTTAATGTGTGTCGAGTGGGGATACTGCTCTTATGGAAGATAGTGTCTGCCAGTTTTCCTTCATGTGAAATTTCTTTGATGGGCGCCCTTTACATAATTTTGCTACTTTCCTACCATGTCATTATCCTGTAGTTTATTGCCACTTATGGGGTATTGACCCAAGAAGGATAACCCACAGAATGAATTTTTATCACTTCTTGGGGGTTTCTATTTCTATACTGATTTGAATAGTTTGAGAAGTAAGGTTCATAAACTGGTGTTACTTGTGGGGATTTATAGTTACTACTTGGTCACCAAAAGTTTAGTTTTTTTTAAATCTCTTTAAAATTCAATGACTTGCTACTATAACTATAAACCTTCTAACATGTGTAAAAAATGGGAATATAAAAAAAAAAGGAAATATAAAGAAGAAAAAATGGCAAAAGGTTTCCACAAAACTGATTTGTGGTATGACTTTTTGTCTAAAAAGTAGAACATTTTATACTTTGAAAATTGTAATTTAAAAAAAAAAAATTATTTAATTTAATTTTTACCCCACCCCACCCCAAAAAAAGTAACTGAACAGCGGAATTATACTACTAATGCTACTAACATAGACTACAATTTCTCAGGAGAAAACAGTCACAAAATCATAAGGATATGTTAAAGTATTGAAAAGTTATCACAGGAATAGACACTGGTCAATTTCTTTTTTTTTTAAAAAGGACTGAGCCTTAAAGGGAAACTGTCATAAGGAGCTACCCCATAGAGAAAATTGTACAAATTGCCAGAGTTTTTATAGTAAAATTGTCTTTTTCCAAAGAAGATAAGTTAGATCAAAGTTTACCTTTCTGTATGCAGAGCTGTGTCCCTAGTACCATGGGAGAGGCTAGTGAGGAGCGGTTTCCCTCCCACCCTTGGGAATCCATGCATACATTTTATTAAAAAAAAACAAACCTCCCATGTCACCCATATGTTCTCCCGCCAACGCTACCCCCTCAGGACGTCATACATGTCTGGCCCACTTCTCAATGTCCATTCCCAGGGGACTAGGGACATAGCTCTGCATAAAGAAAGGTAAACTTTGATCTAACATCTTATTTTTGAAAAAATACAGTTTTTACTATTAAAACTCTTTGGCAATGTGTGCACTATTCTCTATGGGGAAGCCAGAAAAAGGGCTCCCGATAACTGGTTCCCTTTAACGTACAATCAGGTTATGACTAGAGATGAGCGAGTATACTCGTCCGAGCTTGATGCTCGGTCGAGTATTAGCATACTCGGACCGGCTCATTGCTCGGACGAGTATTTGCCCTGCTCGATAACGAGCATTTAATTAAAAAAAAAAGTGAAAAAAATACAATTAAAACATTTAATTTAATCATTTAATTGAAGAACACAGTGAAATAACACAGTGCAGAATAGATTGCAGATGTTCTGCGATCTGTTCCGGAGACACGCGTGCAGAACGGTGTTCTCCACAATAGTATTTAAAGATAACGATAACTTTATTGATCCCCGTGAGGGGAAATTACTTTGTACATAAGTCTTGCTGGTTACATGGTTATAAACATACATATACACATACATAACACTGTTCATGATCACTGTCCGCGGATCCGTCGTGCCGGCGCTTTAAGCAGCCATTTGAGACAACCGCCTGGATACTTGTACAATGTTCAAGAATTAGGGTATGAGGGTAAAGGAAGGGGGGATTGCTGTAGGACCTTTGCTAGTACTGGGAACTTACATCTCAGCAGCTGGTTAAGGTGCAGTGTGCAGCCAGGTACCGGAGCTGTATCACACCCAACCACTGCTTCGACGCGATCCAGTATCGTCGGCTTGAGTACTAGTACCTCTTCCAAAGCAGGGCAGCATCGTGCTGGGAATTCACCAAGGGCTCGTGGACTTAATTGTGGGCTGGTGGTTGTCATGGTATCATCAGGTGTACGTCCCGAAGAGGTGCCCCGGGAGCACCGTCACCGTCAAGAGGGAGCAGCCTCAGATGCTAGGTCCAAGCTGGCGGGCACCTGGGTTCAATCAACAGAAACAGCCTAGGATTCCTGGGCACAAGCACAAAGGGAGCAGCAGTAGGAACTTCGCTGGTCCAATCAGGTGCTGTTCCGGCGCGGCCGGTCCGATGCAGGCTGGGCTGTGTCCCCCAGCCCAAGGGACAAATGGGTGCAGATGGACAGACATTGCTGCCAGGATCCCTCTGGCTTGATCGTCTGTCATCTCCGGGGCACGCCGGGTGGAACCCGAGACGGCTTCGGTGCGGGTCCTGCCACGCGGCCGCTGGGTTCCTGGTCTCACTCTCAGCCTGCACTGCTAAATGTGGACCCTCGGATCCTGGAACTGCCCTCCGCCGGGAGGGGTGTGCGGTGTATGGGGCGGCAAACTGCCGAAAAGAACGGCTTGAGGGATAGGGAAGAAGGGGGGAACAGGGAAACCAAGAGCAAGGTTTACAGGCAGCCGCCTACCATGGCACGTATTTGAAGAACAATATGTGTGAAGAACAACTTGCAGATGTTTGGAAACATCTGCAAGTTGTTCTCTACACATATTGTTCTTCAAATACTATTGCGGAGAACACCGTTCTGCACGCGTGTCTCCGGAACAGATCGCAGATGTTTGCGAACATCTGCAATCTGTTCTGCAGTGTTCTTTCACTGTGTTCTTTCAGTGAAAACATCTGCACTGAACAGTGCTCGTTCAGTTTGTAATTTTGCTGAAAAATGCTCGGGTCTCCCATTGATTTCAATGGGGCTCGTTACTCGAAACGAGCACTCGAGCATTGGGAAATGTTCGGCTCGAGTAACGAGCACCCGAGCATTTTAGTGCTCGCTCATCTCTAGTTATGACCTTAAGGGGTTAAGGGGTTGTCCAGCAAAAGATAAAATAGTCCTATACTTGTCGACTAACCAAGTGTGAAATTACAGCTTTGCTTCACAAGATACAAGATAGGTAATAAATGTGAAGCTGGCTCCTATTTTAATGGAAGAGGGTTAAATAGACCAAATATAGTATATTAAGTATCTATGAAACTGTTCTTGATATGTTCATGAATTGCCATTATATGTGATTTCAAGAATAACTGTCCTTTTAAGCCAAACAGGAAGTCCAATAGAAGTGAAGTGTGAATAGGGATAGGGCAGAAGGATAAATGTTAACCATGGCAAAACCTTTTAACTTCTTCACAATACAAAAGTTTTAAAATGAATTATTTTTGTAATGACAAGGCACAGAAAAAAACAGTGAGCCCTAAAACCGAGCCCCCCAAACTGTCCCTGTCTACTTACTGGATCCACATTAACCAATGGCCAGTAACTAGGCATTGTTCCCTTCCTACATCAAAGTGAAAACACCACCTGACAAACAAAACAACAGAGAAAAATCAACAATACAGGTCACAGCAGAGATAAAGGTGCAGTACAAAGTCGGAGATACAGAAGAATAGTAAAAAAAACTGAACCCAAGATCAGAATACTGGAATTTAGGAATAAGGCCCCTTCCACACTCGTGTTGCATTTCACGTCAGAGTTTGATCAGGGTGCGATCAGTTTTTGGTCAGTGAAAAACGCGCATTTTGCATCAGAGTGCAATCAGTTTTCAGTCAGAGTTTGTTCAGTGTCTCAGTTTTTTACGCGCGTTTTTGATGCAATTTCAATGCAATTTCAATGCGTTTTTCACGCGCAGAAAACGCGCGTGAAATGGACTCAGGACTGAGCTCTATCTTTTCTATGGCAATTGATGCGTGAAAAACGCATTGCACTTGCATTGCACTTGCAAGTGTCTCAGAGTGCAATGCGTTTTTGATGCATCTCCATAGACTTGTATGGTGCGTTTTTCACGCGCGTGACTTGCAAAAGTAGAGCATGTCGAGATTTAAACGTGCGTTAAAAAAAACGCGCGTGTGTGCGTGAAAAAAAATGCAAGTCTGAAAAGACCCATTGGTTACAATGGGTCAGAGTGCAATGCAAGTTCTGCGTGTCAAAAGCACGCGCAGAAAACGCGCGTGAAAAACGCAAGTGTGAAAGGGGCCTAACACTCTAACATGGAATAAAGCAGGCAAAGATAAACTTCAACTAGCCAAGACCAAACTGAGGACCGGATATTTACATGCAGTCAGAAATTCTGTCAGTCACAGCTGGTTAACTGTTGTTGTTCCAGAGCTGAGCTGCAGAGGAGACGGATGTGGAGTAATCAATCAAAACAGCCCAGAAACTACAACCATGTTTACACAATAAAAAAAGAGCAAGACACGTCTCCTCAGTCTCCCAGCACAGAGTAAGGAAAACACTGGCACAGACTGAACATTTTTCACATCAAAGTGGTTATTTCTTATGTTAATATTTTGAAACCTTTCAAAAATATTTCTTATTAAACTGTACTGTAACGTAACCTGAAAAAATTATGAGGAACTATGCAACAATGTGGTTATATATTTCGACAAGACGAAGAACATCTAACATCTAGGATCCATAATAATCTGGCCCGCAAACATGTGAGGCACAGTGGGTCACATTTAGTGGGGCTTTGCATCACACTTTTGTCGAATACACTCATTCAAAAGAAAAAGGATAGCAAAAATTTCAATTTAGAGTTTGGGGAAAAAAAAATATAAAGTTGTAAGCTGCGTTTAAATCTCAGCATGCTCTACTTTTGCAAGTCACGCGCGTGAAAAACGCACCACACAAGTCTATGGAGATGTCTATGGAGACACATGCAAGTCCAACGCAAGTGCAATACGTATTGCCATAGAAAAGATAGACCTCAGCCCTGAGTCCTTTCACGTGCATTACTGCGTGTGAAAAACGCATTGAAATTGAATTGAAAATGCACATGAAAAACTGAGACACTGAACAAACTCTGACTGAAAACTGATCGCACCCTGATCAAACTCTGATGTGATCTGCAATGCAAGTGTGGAAGGGGCCTTAGTAAGTAACTAATTTGGCTGGTAAAACTATCTCAAAAGCAGATAATTTCAAATTTTGAAGATGACAAATTTCTTTCATGAAGTACAATGTGTCACAAAATAAACAATCTCAAAATCATTTTGGTAAGTTAAAGTGTTCAAAAGTTATAACCATATAAAGTGGCACATGCCATATTACAAAAAAAAGAAAAAAAAGAAAAAGAGAGACAGAGCCTTAACATACAAACTGGCTGCATCTTGAAGGGGTTAAAATTACTTGATTGCATGAAATAAGTATTTCATCAGCTCCCAACCTGTACTTGTTTGAACTTGTTACCTGCATAAAAAACATCTTGTAACAGGGCAGACTGGAAACAGAAAGATGGACACAGACTGTGAGCCCTAAACTCAACCAACCAGATCAGATGATCCCTACCTCCTTTACTTGAATCCACTGTAGGCGGTGGTCATTAACTTGGTTGAAAGGATAACAATGGACAAGGATAACACAAGCAAAAGTATAAGGCCCCTACCACACTTGCGAGTGTGATGTGCTGAACTCACAGCGAGTGCTGCCTGGATTTCCCAGTCCAAACACTGCAAACCGGAACTGTACTGAGCATGTCAGGTCAGTTCCGGTTTGCAGCGTTTGGGCCGGGCAATCCAGGCAGCACTCACTATGAGTGTGATGCAAGTTCAGCGCATCACACTCGCAAGTGTGGAAGGGGCCTTAGAAAAGATGCCACAACTCAGTCAAAAACATAGAGGACAACATTGTACCAAATCGATAGACAATAGGAATAAGCAGGAATACAAGCCAAGGTGAAAATACCAGATATAAGCAGACAGAATAAACACAAGCCTGGCCAAGTATGAACTGTAAAAAGCACTGAGGATTCACTTGCAGGACCTTTTATGCGATGTCAGAATCCTGATTCAAATGAGTGTGGTTCAATTTAATCAACACAGTGAATAAACACAAACCACAGCTCAGACAAAGACGAAACACACACTACAGACAGCACTCTACAGATGCCTGCAGGGATGTTACACATCTGTCTATAAATTTGACCCTGGCCAAGATCAAAGAGCTGTGTAAGGACACCACAGACTTTGTAGACCTCCACAAGGCTGGGATGGGCAACAAGGCCAATAGGTGGGCAGGTTGGTGTTTAGACAAAGGTTGGAGCAATTATTAGAAAATGGAAAAAAAACACTAGATGACTCTGTCAATCATCCTATGTCTGGGGTTTCGTGCAACATATATATTAGTTGGATAAGGAGACAGGTCAGGCTACAGCCCAGAACTACACAGGAGGACCTGGTCAAAGGCCTGAAGCCAGATACAACTTAGTAACACACTACACTGGCATGGAATAAAATCCTGCAGGACACCCAAGGTCACTAATAACCATTTGCATTATCCAGAGAGAGCATAGGTGAAGGTCATGTGGCTAGATGATTTTTATACCTTTTTATACCTGTACAGCCTGGTATTCACACTAAAAATAACTAACAATATAACATTTATTCCCTACAAAATGGTACTCCATGGAACCAATATTATGAAACAAATTTAGACACTTTCATTATAACAAATACAATAAATTATTATTTACAAAACACATACAAATGGTCACCTTAAATCAATTAAATTACACAAAACACATAAAGCATAATTATAAATGCCACAAGTGCTCCTGTTCCAGGTCGCAGGCACAGCAGTGTGCCTCCCTGTGCCCCCTCACACCAGCAGCAGATCTACTTACGTAGCTGTGCTCCAGCAACGATCTCCTCACTCCAGTCCGCGTGCTGCTTGTCCTGACCTTCCACTACGTCCCAGACTCTGATGCTGATGCTGCCTGCCATGACCTCCTACCTGTCCCGGACCAAGATTCTGCAAAACGACTTTGTACTGTACCTTGGCTGCCACCCCGAATAAAGTCGTGTCTGTGAAGCGACCTGAAGGTACAACGCCGCAACAAGTCCAAACCACTTTGGGACGGGCTCTGTTGAAAACTGAGTGCCACTTAGACTCCGCTCCAACATGTCAGCCACTAGGCCTGGTGCCTGACAGTAAGATCCAGCCATGGTTCCCGCTAAGGTCATCCGGTTTATTGAGCATTCTGAGGAGCAGCATCTCCAACATGTGCAAGACAAGACCCGAGGAACCAATGCTGGTAGACAGCGCTCGGCTGTTTACTCAATAATGTTCCCGATGAAGGCAGGAGAATCTATGTCTCTATTGTACCAGTCCAGAGCACTTTCTTAAGACGTGTCCTGTTCATGCTCAGCGTCTGGAAAATGCTTGCACCTAGGGTTCCTGGGAGAAGCGCCCCTAGGTGAGAACAAAGCTTCTTCATGTCTGAATGTTCCAGTCCTACTCAGCTATGGGACAAGCAGTCTGATTCAAGCTTTAGCCTTCCAGGACTCTGGCTTTGCGGGGAACTTTGTGGATGCTGCCCCGGTCTCCCAGCATTGTTACCCTGTGGTTGGTCTAGAGAACCCGCTAGTCATTGCTTCTGGGCAGGTTCTCCGTATGGCACAGAGCCTCTATGCTTGCAAGTTGTGGCCCTGCATAGGGAGAGACTGTCCTTCTACGTCCTACCCCGGTCCACATCTTCAGTTCTACTGGGCCTTCCTTGATTGCAAAGACATGCTCCTGAGCTCAACTGACATACCAGTGAGGTTGTTCACTATGGATCGGAGTGCCTGTCTCGCTGTTTGGTGGTTCCTCATCCTGTGTCCATCACAGTCTCTTTAGTGTCCACCAAGCCACTGGAGGGTCTCTCAGCTTCGTACAAAGACTTTGCTGATGTCTTTTCAGAAAAGCAAGCGGAGACTCTGCCGCCACACCAATCCTATGACTGCCCAATAGACTTGATGCCTGGAACATCTCCTCCACGGGCTTGAGTGTATCCACTATCTGTTCCTAAAACCATGGCCATGTCGGCCTATGTGAAGGAGAACTTGCAAAAGGGCTTTATACGCAAGTCTTCTTCTCCTGACCGTGAGTGATTCTTCTTCTTGGGCAAGAAGGATGGTTCTCTCCATCCGTGCATCGATTACCACGGTCTCAATAAAGTCACGGTCAAAATCTGCTACCCACTACCCCTGAACACAGAACTGTTTGATCATCAACATATGTCAAGATCTGCGGGGGGCATATAACCTAATCTGCACACGTGAAGGCGATGAATGGAAGATCGCCTTCAATACTCAAGATGGGCATTACAAGTACCACATTATGCTCTTTGGACTCTGTAAGGCACCAGCCGTGTTCCAGTATGTCAACTACATTTTCAGAGACTTACTTTATATCTGTGTCGTGGTCAATCTAGGTGCTATCCTGGTGTTCTCAGTGGACAAAGAGTCCCATCAGGCTAATGTGCGACAAGTTCTCAGGTGCCTGAGGGACAATCGCCCATATGCCAAGCTCGAGAAGTGTTTCCCATTCCTGGGATATATATTATCTCTGACAAGGGACTACAGATGGATCCTGCGAAGTTGTCTGCAGTACTTCAGTGACTGTGTCCAGTGGGACTTTGAGCTATCCAGAGATTCCTGGGTAGAGATGGGCGAGTTTGTCAAAATTCAGTTTGTCCCGATTCGCTGAATTTTTTGAAAAATTTTGGTTTGCCATGAATTGAATCATGACGAATCACGTTAAAAAACAGGCATTTCCTGGCTGCAGAAAGCCTGTAGGGTGTTGTAGAATGTTATGCCATGCTCCAATATGCATAGGGAGCGTGGTTTGGTCTTCAAACAATACAGTGTTTTAGTATGACACGCACATGACAGCCGCCTCTCTTAGAATCGCTTCATTCTTCAAATCCATGTGCACTTAAAGAGGCCAACTTCACCAAATAAGTGAAGAGGGAACGCAGCTTAACAAGGTAACGGCTGTGCCAGCTCGAAAGGACTGAGCCGAGGGCCAAGATCCCACTATAACATCAAAGAGTGCACTCCTTTTTCACGGACATCAGATGATTCCACAGATTACGACAGAACCTGTTCTGTTAAACGCGGATACATGTAGAAACCCCCCAAAAGAGTGCTTAGGGTGTTGGCAGTAATTCTGCATTGATGTCACTGATCATTTTGCCCTTCATTTCGTCCATCAGTGTCTGCTTTCAATCGGTCAATAATCCATCATCAGTATTGCTAAAGCCATAACCAAACAGGAGTGGATCCAAAACAGAGATGACCAGTAAATGGGATATTTGCATGCATCCCAGTGTTGTGTATCTTCTCCTGCTTTTGGTTATCAATCCTGAGGCTTTCCATTCCTTCTGACAGATGAAATAAAGGGGGAAACTAAACATAGTGGCAACGTCATAGAGCGATGGAGGGTGAAAACAGCATTATGAAAATCACAAGGGTGTTCCAGGGAGACAGCTGTCAGTTGGCAGCAGCATGAGTAGGCCGCAGAATGACACAACGACAAATTATGGAGGTGCCGGAAACATGATAGGCCACAGAGGGGCACGATGACAGAGCGCGGAGTTGGCGGAAGCAGCAGCAGCAGGAAGGAACAAATTGGCACAATAATAAGAGTGTGGAGATGGCGGCAGCACCAGGAGCCCACAAGTGGCAACACCATGGTGGCAGCAACATGGAAAGCCACAGAGTGGCACACTGATAGAGTGTGGAGGTCGCGGCAGCAACAAAAGGAGCAGAGGAGGCCAAATTGTGGCACAATGACGAAGTTTGAAATGAATTCAAAGTGGAAATTTTCCATTTAAATCTGAATTTGAAGATTAGAGACGCCACATGCATAATACATTACAGTTTTCCTGAAAATATCAGGTCTTTGCCAAAAAAAACGTCAAACTTGGCACTAGCAGCAGCAGCATGAGGTCATAAGTGTGGAGGTGGCGGCAACATGGTAGGCCACAGAGTGGCACAATGATATAGTCTCGAGGTAGCGTCAGCATCAGGAGCCCACAGAGTGGCACAATGATATAGTGTGGAGGTGGCATCAGCAGTAGGAGCCCAAAGAGGGGCACAATGATATAGTGTAGCAACAAAAAGCAATTAAGACCCTTACACCATAGTGTGTACACCGGTCAAGTTCGCGGACTCTCCACACCGCGATCGAGCAATCTGTACAAAAAATACTTGAAACCACTGTGTAATCCTATCCAATACTTTATATGAATCTTTGGATGACAAACATAGACATAAGGCATATAAATACTTCACCAGTTTCTGGCTCAATATGCTGAAGTCCACAATTAAAAGTCCACGCTATGTTAACCTAGTTCACTGAGACGCTGAACGCCCGGTGTGTCCTATGACGTTTCGGAGGTAAGCCCTCCTTCCTCAGACATGCGTAGTGCCGGTCAGGTGAGGGTTTAAATGCATACGGAGCATTATTACAATACAATATTCAAACAAACCCTATAACAACAATAGTACAGCAATTACATATAATATACAAAAAAGACAACGTGAAAAATGTACAAAGAACCTCCTATAAAAATGCACTGAAGCAACATTGTTCATTAAACCCATGGGGTTGTAATGTATCTAACTTGGTAATCCAAAATACCTCTCGTTGTAGGAGTTTTTTATTTAAACCATAATCATTATCTTGTGTGACCTCTTCCAAAATTAACCACCGCAAATCGCTCACTTGGTGTTTGTATTCTCGAAAGTGCCTAGCAACACCCGTTTCCTGTTTAACCTTTTCATTACTGGCCATTAGTTCTTCCTCTGTTTTGTTGAGATATTGTCTAATGAGAGACTTGTGTTCATTAAGTCTAACACGAATGGCTCTACTAGTTTGACCCACGTATGCAAGTCCACATGGGCACTTTAACATGTACACAACTGCTTTGGTATTACAGGTGAAGAACCCTTTTAGTTGAATTTTATGTCCTCTCATAGGGTGGTTAACGAAATCCCCTTTAATAATATTAGAACAATTTCCGCAAGCTAAGCACGGGAAAGTGCCGTTCCTCTTAGCGGCAAGAAACGTTTGCCGTGACTTTTTCTTGACAGTAATGTCAGATGTCACTAATTCATTAGCGACTGACCGTCCCTTTTTATAAGTAAACTTGGGGCGATCTTTAAACAGTAGCCCATATTTAGGATCGTGGGAAAGGATACTCCAATTTTTTTTAATTAAATTAGCGTGTTTGTCATAATGGGAAAGGTAGGTGATTCGATCTCCCATTTTTTTAGGTCTGGCTGCTTTAACACTCTCTCTAGGTAATTCTGAAACTTCACATCCCACTTTTTCCACTTCATCTTTTGGGTACCCCCGATTAACAAATTTATCGATCAATTTATCTTTTTGAATATTATATTCCTGGTCACTACTACAAATCCTTCTAGCCCGCACGAACTGACTTTTCGGAATGCCTTTAAATGTTTGGGGTGCATGATAATTGTCATATTTTAACAAGTTATTACGATCAGTTTCTTTTGTAAACAAAGTGGTCACAATGTGATCTTGAGTTTTTTTTAATTTCCACATCTAAATAATGTAGTATTTGAGTGTTCTTTTCAGCGGAAAACTTAATGAGGGTATGACACTGATTTAGATAGCAAATAAATTCATCAAGATTATGCTCAGACCCATTCCATAATAAGCAGACATCGTCCACATATCAATGGAGTCAGACCAGCGGCTAGTGTAAACAAATTCATTTTCGAAAAATGCCATAAAAATATTGGCGTAACTTGGAGCCACAGGGGCCCCCATAGAAGATCCCTGCAGCTGCAAGTAATACTCATCGCCGAACCTAAAATAATTTTTCTTTAGGATCACATCAAGCAGAACCATAATAAATTTAATGTCCCGATTATTTAAAGACGCCTCTTTCTTGAGCGCTTCAAGCACTGCTCTCGTGCCTTCCTCATACGGGATATTCGTGTACAGACTCTTGATGTTGAGTGTACAAAGCCACGAAACCTCGGACCAATTAACTTTATCTAATCTGGACATAAACCGATTAGTGTCTTTTAGACAGTTTGGTAGTTTCGTGACAATCTTCTGCAGAAAGGAATCAACATAAATTGAGAGGGGCTGAAGGATAGAGCTAACACTAGACACAATCGGTCGCCCTCGAGGAGGGCTAAGCCCTTTATGTATCTTGGGCAGAAGATACAAAATGGGAACGCGAGGATGTTCCACAACCAAGGCTTTGTAAACATTTTCTGAGATGTCTCCCTGTAGGAGTGCTTCATATAAGATTTGATCAACGTACATTTTATATTCTTTGGTGGGGTCTTCGTGCCTACTTATGAAATGGATGAATTCTCGTTTTTAGTTGATTTTTACAAATTTTGCCGCAATCTGAGAATGAAGATGTTTTTCCAAGGACAAACTAGATCGATGGAGTCCATCCCTTCTACACTGAGAAAAAGAAGTACATTCGACCCCTGCATTTCCTCCATCTTTTTGGATACATTTCAAAACATTGTGATAGATGAAGTTAAAAAGAATTGGAGTAAATGTAGGAATCATTTGCCTAATAATCTATCTAAAGATGAAAGAAATGCGCTACAGACCCTAAAGAAAGATGCCACGATCATTGTGAAAAAAGCAGACAAAGTTGGGGCCACCGTAATTATGAATAAAGAAGATTATTGCAAAGAAGCGATGCACCAACTATCAGATCCGTCAGTGTACCTACGACTGTCAGCAGACCCCACCAAAGAATATAAAATGTACGTTGATCAAATCTTATATGAAGCACTCCAACAGGGAGACATCTCAGAAAATGTTTCTGAGGGCGACCGATCGTGTCTAGTGTTAGCTCTATCCTTCAGCCCCTCTCAATTTATGTTGATTCCTTTCTGCAGAAGATTGTCACGAAACTACCAAACTGTCTAAAAGACACTAATCGGTTTATGTCCAGATTAGATAAAGTTAATTGGTCCGAGGTTTTGCGGCTTTGTACACTCGACATCAAGAGTCTGTACACGAATATCCCGTATGAGGAAGGCACGAGAGCAGTGCTTGAAGCGCTCAAGAAAGAGGCGTCTTTAAATAATCGGGACATTAAATTTATTATGGTTCTGTTTGATGTGATCCTAAAGAAAAATTATTTTAGGTTCGGCGATGAGTATTACTTGCAGCTGCAGGGATCCTCTATGGGGGCCCCTGTGGCTCCAAGTTACGCCAATATTTTTATGCCATTTTTCGAAAATGAATTTGTTTACATTAGCCGCTGGTCTGACTCCATTGTAATGTGGACCAGATATGTGGACGATGTCTGCTTATTATGGAATGGGTCTGAGTATAATCTTGATGAATTTATTTGCTATGTAAATCAGTGTCATACCCTGAAGGATTTGTAGTAGTGACCAGGAATATAATATTCAAAAAGATAAATTGATCGATAAATTTGTTAATCGGGGGTACCCAAAAGATTAAGTGGAAAAAGTGGGACGTGAAGTTTCAGAAATACCTAGAGAGAGTGTTAGAGCAGCCAGACCTAAAAAAAGTGGGAGATCGAATCACCTACCTTTCCCAATATGACAAACACGCTAATTTAATTTAAAAAAACTATTCTAAAAAATTGGAGTATCCTTTCCCACGATCCTAAATATGGGCTACTGTTTAAAGATCGCCCCAAGTTTACTTATAAAAAAAGGACGGTCAGTCGCTAATGAATTAGTGAGATCTGACATTACTGTCAAGAAAAAGTCACGGCAAACGTTTCTTGCCGCTAAGAGGAACGGCACTTTCCCATGCCTAGCTTGCGGAAATTGTTCTAATATTATTAAAGGGGATTTCGTTAACCACCCTATGAGAGGACATAAAATTCAACTAAAAGGGTTCTTCACCTGTAATACCAAAGCAGTTGTGTACATGTTAAAGTGCCCATGTGGACTTGCATACGTGGGTCAAACTAGTAGAGCCATTCGTGTTAGACTTAATGAACACAAGTCTCTCATTAGACAATATCTCAACAAAACAGAGGAAGAACTAATGGCCAGTAATGAAAAGGTTAAACAGGAAATGGTTGTTGCTAGGCACTTTCCAGAAAACAAACACCAAGTGAGCGATTTGCGGTGGTTAATTTTGGAAGAGGTCACACAAGATAATGATTGTGGTTTAAATAAAAAACTCCTACAACGAGAGGTATTTTGGATTACCAAGTTAGATACATTACAACCCCATGGGTTGAATAAACAATGTTGCTTCAGTGCATTTTTATAGGAGGTTCTTTGTACATTTTTCACGTTGTCTTTTTTGTATATTATATGTAATTGCTGTACTATTGTTGCTATAGGGTTTGTTTGAATTTTGTATTGTAATAATGCTCCGTATGCATTTAAACCCTCACCTGACCGGCACTACGCATGTCTGAGGAAGGAGGGGTTACCTCCGAAACGTCATAGGACACACTGGGCGTTCAGCGTCTCAGTGAACCAGGTTAACATAGCAGGAGCCCACAGAGTGGCACAATAAAATAGTGTGGACGAGGCGTCAGCAACAGCAGCCCACAGAGTGGCACAATGATATAGTGTGAAGGTGGCATCAGCAGCAGGAGCCCACAGAGTGGCACAATGATATAGCGTGGAGGTGGCGTCAGCAGCAGCAATCGGAGCCCACAGAGTGGCACAATAATATAGTGTGGAGGCGGTGTCAGCAGAAGCAGGAGTCAACAGAGTGGCGCAATGATATAGTGTGGAGGTGGCTTCAGCAGCAGCAGGAGCCCGGAGAGTTGCACAATGATATATCGTGGAGGTGGCATCAGCAGCAGCAGGAGCCCACAGAGTGGCACATTGATATAGTGTGGAGGTGGCATCAGCAGGAGCCCACACAGTGGCACAATGATATTGTGTGGAGATAGCATCAGTAGCAGCAGGAGGCGGAGCCCAGAGATGCACAATGATATAGTGTGAAGGTGGCGGACAATTCCAGTCCCTGGTTATGATGTTGGGAGGCAGATGGAGCAACTGGCAGCAGATGTGTGGCATCAGGCGAGTGGCAGCATCAGAATAGTGGCTGAGGCAGACTAATTTCTCAACGTTTGAGGGAGGCGTCACAGCTGATCCAATCTGATGCAGGCATTGTTGAGTTGAAATCCTGGCTGATCCAAGCCTGTTTCATCTTGACAAAGGTCAGTCTCTCCACATTACGGGTGGACAAGGGGTAATGATGGCCCCCGCCACACTGAACCCCCGTTCTGATGCCACACAACTTACATGGCAGGACAGCTTCTCTACTGCAAACTCCGCAAGTTGCGGCCACGAATCGAGTTCGGTAAAGTGCTGTCTAAGTAGGCCACCACCTGCTTGTGCAGGGTCTGCTCCATATCCTGCTGCTGCTGGTGGCGGCTACCCTTCTCACTAGGCGGGTGAAGGAAATTGCTCAATAAGGAATCCAGACTTAAGCTGCTGCTGAAGGAGCTGCTACTGCTCCTACCCCCCCAGATCCCCACAGCAGCCGTGTCAGTAGTACATGAGCGATGACTGCCAGGAATCCCCTGGTCAGACCTGACAATGATGGATGGACAATTGCGCACATAGGCTGCGGACAACTGTGTGCACAGTATTTCTCTATAATATGCCAGTTGTTTCTCCCTTTTTGCAGCTGGAAAAAAGGCACCCATTTTTGACCGGTAGCGAGGGTGGAGAGCCAAAAGTCCTCCCTATGCCGGATGTTGACTATTTGGTTGTCACCAGTTAGGCAAAGCAGCATGCTGCGGGCCATCTGCGCAAGTGACAGAGGGAATCCCAGCCTCCATCTCCACTGTATACTGCAACGGCGCTTCTGGGTCATCTGCCTCGTCTTCTACCTCCTCCGGATGCTCCTGCTCCTCCTCTTTTGTTACCCGAGAGGAAAAACCACTGCTTGTGCTCCAATGTCCTCCTCCTCCTGTTCAACCTCCACCAGACTCATGTGGCCATGAGATGTAGTCTTCACTTCTCCAGTGCCCTGACCAGAAAGATTTTGCAGTATGAGTACCAGGACATGAAGCAGTGGAATGATGTTATTCATCCCGCAGTCCTGACAAATAACGTGGCCTCTTCAAAGGGCCTGAGCAAATGGCAGGTGTCACGCATGAGCTGCCAGTGGCTGATATCAAAGTTACACTGGGGAGTACTCCGTTCCGCTTGCATCATCAAAAAATCATTAATGGCATTTCTCTGTTAATACAGGCGGTTTAACATATGGAGGCTGGAATTCCAACGGGTGGAAACATCACATATCAGACTATGTTGGGGTAGGCCGTTCTGACGCTGCAACTCGAGGAGGGTGTGCTTGACTTTGTAAGAATGGCTGAGGTGCATGCACAGTTTCCTGGCCATTTTTAGAAAGTCTTGCAGATGGGTGGAAGACTTGAGGAATCTGTTGTCAACCAGATTGAACACGTGCGCCTTGAAGGACGCATGGGCCATCCCTCCTCCATGCAGCGCGGACACCATCTTCCTCCCATTGTCTGACACCATGGTTCCGATTTTTGGTTGTCACGGAGAAAGCCACACATTGATTTCTTGTTGCATGACGCGGAGCAGATGTGTGACTCCCCTGTGTGACTTCGCTCAGGCAAACCAGGTGCAGAACTGTGTGACACAGCTGTGCCCTGCACATGTGGTATGATAGAGCAGCACTTGTTGAGGCTGAGGTGGTGGTGGAGAAGGAGAAGGAGGAGGAGGAGGCGGACACTGGCACAGGAGCAGCCTTTATCAACGTGGAGGAGAAAGTGGCGACTCTTATGGAAGTTGTTGGTGTGGTTGGGCGGTAGGCATATTCACCCAGTGGGCTGTAAAGGACAGGTACTGGCCCTGACCGTAGTTATAGCTCCACATGTCCGCGCTGTCATGCACCTTAGGAGAAACTGATAAGCTCAAGGACTGGCCCACCTTCTGTTGTACATATTAGTGAAGGGCTGGCAGAGCCTTTTTGGTTTGGCACAAGCCATTAGTTCTCTGAAGGGTGGAGAGTCCACAACTTGGAAAGGGACGGACTGCAGTACCAACAGCTTGGACAAGAGCGCAGTCAGCCTCTGCACCCTAGGATGGCTGGACGCATATAGTTGTCTCTTTGTAATCGCCTTTCTCAACGACTGCTGGCCCCATGTGAAGCGAGGAGCAGGAGCATCTGTACCGGGAGATGATGTCAAACACAAACAGCTCCCCTGACAGAGGTGCTGGAGCGTTTTCTGGCTGAAATGGCATGCGTGCCATGTGTGCTGCTGTTGCTGCAGCGGAAAGATGGACCTCCAAATCTGTTCCACGTTTCTCCCAGGCCATTGGATGGTGACGTTGCATGTGTTGATGCAGGGCCATGGTGCCAAGGTTAGCTCCCTGGCCATGCTTCACTTTCTGCAGATTCTACATATACACACGCTCGGTTCCTCTGGTGTCTTAACAAAAACTGCCACACCGCCGAGTTGGTGATTTTACTGCCAACACTCAGCGCTGAGTGACTACTAACACCGCTTAACAGACGTAGGAAAAAAGGATTCCGTGTCCAGCTTCATCCAAGATAATCCACACTTTTATTAGGGCATAATTGTTAAAATTCCAGAGTGTTGCATGCCCAACATGTTTCATTATCTTGGATGAAGCTGGACACGGAATCCTTTTTTCCTACGTCTGTTAACCTGTTGCAGCCCTTGCAGTGGGGCAGTCCGTGCTTCATTGGATTCTCCTGTTTGGCGTGAGGTGAGCTGGATTCTTTCAACTTTACTACTAACACCGCTGCCTCGCTGTGCCCCTGTACCACTGCTGACTTGGACCTCCAAAGCGGAGTTTGTACCCCGTGGCCGTCTGGCTCCTGTGCTCATGCTGCTGCCACCCTGCTGACTCACGTCCACAGTAGCGAGTTGCTACCTGCTCCGCTGCCTGATGCGCAAGCTGACACTCTCCTTGCCCGACGAGGATGAATCCCTTGCTACACCTGGCTCTCAAGTGCAATTGGCTACATCATCGTCAATTTGCGTTTCCCTGTCACTGCTACTCTCCTCAACGATATCAGTATGCACAGCCTGCTTACTGCACGAAATAGAGGAGTAGAGGCAGCTGCTGACTGTCCTCAAACACTTTTTCCTTGCTGAATAGTGGCACTGAGCCCAAACCACCTGTAAGTTCTCTGGCTGAGGGAAATGAACAGGAAAGAGGCTGGTTTAGGACAGGTGAGGGACGCTGACCTGCTCCTGGGCCATGCCAACTAATTTTTGTATCTTACGAACCCACGGACACTTGGCTGGTGTTGTCAGATGTTATATTTGAAGAATTGGGTGACCTAGTCAACTAATCAACAACCTTGGATGACAACGGCAGTTCTGGCCTCACAGAGTCACCCCTGCTGCGACGTCCCCTTACTGTGCTGCGACCTCTGCCTGCTCCACCTGCCACTTTTCTGTCTGACATAGTCAGCTATGTGTATTTGACACTTATTTGTTGCTCTCATCTTTAGCAACAAAAAAGTATTGCAATTTGCGTTATACAGATACACCAAGATGGACACCCTGTAATTGGAGCGAAAATCACTCTATAAAGTACGTCAATTTGACACTTATTTGTTGCTCTGAATTTGTGTCATACAGATACCCCACAACGCACATCTTGGGAGAAGAGCATAAATCACTCTATAAACTAGGTAGATGTGACACGTATTTCTTGCTCTCAACTTTAGCAACAAAAAAATATTGTAGTTTGCGTTATACAGATGCCCCAAAATGCACAACCTGAGAGTCGTCCACAAATCACTACAGCAGCACTGTGGATATGAAACAGATTGGATTCAGTAACTACAAAGAACTTCTATTTGGAGTATACAGATCCCCTTAAACATACACCCTGGGATTGAAAAAGAAATCACTACAGCACAGTACACTAACAGCAGCTTGACGCTACAGACAACGCATGCAGTGTGAAGTGCCGAGATTGAAAATGGCTGTTTTTATAGGGCTGTTTGACATCACATAAGCCTGCTGGTCGCTGATTGGCTTACAGGTCTGCAGATGTCTTCAAGGGTGTTCCTTTCTCCTTCCCAGAGTTCTCTGCCCCATGCAACACATTGTGCTTGTGCCCATTTAACTAAAATAAGAGGAAAAAACAAACCTTTGTTCCCACTAATCAGTGTAAACTGTGGGTTTGTGACGAAGCAAATTTTCTTTGAAATTCGTATCGAATTCCACTTTGTTTGAATTGATTCGCCCATCTCTATTTGTGGGTTCGCCAATTAATACCAGCAGTTTATTCCACATTTCTCCTCCCTGGTATCTTCCATTGTGGCCCTGACTAAGAAGAACTCCAATCCTAAGCTCAGGCCTCCGGCAGCCAAAGAAGCTTTCACTAAGCTGAAGTCTGCCATTTCATCTGCTTCTGTTCTCCCCCAGATACTGAGAAACCGTTCTTGCTTGAGGACAGAGCCATTCTCACCCAGAAGGGGCCCAAAGGCCATGCTCTCTCCTGTGGGTTCTTCTCCAAGACCTTTACAGCCACATAGAGGTAATACTTTATTGGTGATCAGGAGCTTCTGGCTATTAAACTTGCTTTGTAAGAATGACGTTATCTTCTAAAGGGTGCTCGTTAGAGATGAGCGAGCACTAAAATGCTCGGGTACTCGTTATTCGAGACGAACTTTTCCTGATGCTCGAGTGCTCGTCTCGAATAACGAGCCCCATTGAAGTCATTGGGAGACTCGAGCATTTTTCAAGGGGACCAAGGCTCTGCACAGGGAAGCTTGGCCAAACACCTGGGAACCTCAGAAAAGGATGGAAACACCACGGAAATGGACAGGAAACAGCAGGGGCAGCATGCATGGATGCCTCTGAGGCTGCTTAATCGTACCATTATGCCAAAATTATGGGCAACAGCATGGCCATGACAGAGTGACCGAATGAGGCTAGATAAAACATGCAATAATTGACCCTGACACTATAGGGGACGGCATGCAGAGGCAGCGGCAGGCTAGAGAGTGTCATGGCGACATACCCTAAATGGACTCAGGCTTCACCAAAGGAGGTGAGCAAGAAGCGCTGAAATGACTTCCTATGTGAACAAAAGGTTGACGGTATATTTAGTCGATAACACAGCATGGTGGCGACATAGTGACCAAGTTCCATAACGTATCTGGTGAAACACCCGAAAAATGAGCCTGACACAGCTCTTTGATAAGGGGACGACATGTGGAGGCAGCCATGGAGACGACTTCCATGATTAAGAGCGACAGTATGGGGCATTCATATTGCGCTGCTATGATTGCAACTTCAGGTCTCCAGCATGGCAGCGACAGATGGGCCGAGTTCCACTATGTATCTGGTGAAACACCTGAAAATTCTGCCTGACACAGCTCGTTTGATAAGGGGATGATGTGCTGCATATCCTCTCGTGCTCCAGCATCTGGGGTATAGAGAGTTGAAATGAGACATTGGTGGATGCTGTGGAGGATCGTGGAGGCAAAATGGATAGGAAACAGCAGGGACAGCATGCATGGATGCCTCTGAGGCTGCCTAATCTTGGGATGGAGCTGGTGGTCCACTGCCAGGCGAGCTTTCGCCTGTCCAAGCCCCTGTCTCTCGGCTCCTCCCCACCCAAAATGGGCCTGGGGGCCAGAAGCATTTACTTTGAAAAAAATTATAATTTTCAAAGCAGGCCGGGTCGTTTGAATATTTCACCTAGGAATAATGGAATAGCATAGTGGTTCTATTTTTAATTGTTTTTACGGAAATGGTTCCATGATTAAGAGCGACAGTATGGGGCATCCATATTGCGCTGCTATGATTGCAACTTCAGGTCTCCAACATGGCGGGGACAGATGGGCCGAGTTCCACTATGTATCTGGTGAAACACCTGAAAATTCTGCCTGACACAGCTCGTTTGATAAGGGGACCATGTATGGAGGCAGTGAACTAGTAGTAGATTAAAGGTGCTGCAGTTAAAACTATGTTAGTTGGATCTTGGGATGGGGCTGGCGCTCCGCTGCCAGGCGAGCTTTTGCCTATCCAAGCCCCTGTCTCTCGGCTACTCCCCAAACAGCACTTCTAAGAAGCTTTTGTATAAGATCAAGTGTAGTAGCGTTCTTATAAGTTTGGGATATGGCGGGTGAGGGGAATGTAAACAGATGCGCAAGAAGCGCAGAAATAATATTGGTAAATGATAAAAGTTTGCCAGTATATTTTGTGGATTACACAGCAGGGTGGCGACAAAGTTAACAAGTTTGATGTGGAAGCCATGAAAACAACCCAAAATTCTGCCTGACACAGCTCGTTTGATAAGGGGACCATGTATGGAGGCAGTGAACTAGTAGTAGATTAAAGGTGCTGCAGTTAAAACTATGTTAGTTGGATCTTGGGATGGAGCTGGCGCTCCGCTGCCAGGCGAGCTTTCGCCAATCCAAGCCCCTGTCTCTCGGCTACTCCCCTAACAGCACTTCTAAGAACCTTTTGTATAAGATCAAGTGTAGTAGCGTTCGTATAAGTTTGGGTTATGGCGGGTGAGGGGAATGTAAACAGATGCGCAAGAAGCGCTGAAATAATATCGGTAAATGATAAAAGTTTTCCAGTATATTTTGTGGATTACACAGCAGGGTGGCGACAAAGTTAACAAGTTTGATGTGGAAGCCATGAAAACAACCCAAAATTCTGCCTGACACAGTTCGTTTGATAAGGAGACCACGTATGGAGGCAGCTATATGGACGACTTTTGAAGGCAGCTATGACGATGACGTATGGAGGTAGCAATGGAGACAACGTGTGGAGGCAGCTAAAAAGACGACATGTGGAGGCTGCTATGGAGACAATTTAATTTGGATAGTGCCTGTATGTGGCAGTCCAAAAAAGTTTTCAAACCAGGAGCAGGTAGGTGGTCCTCCAGAAAAATTAAATACATAGAGTACTATAGCTAGAGCCAGTTGGCCCTGGCAAAAAATAGCCAGTGTACAAAGAGGAGGAGAAGGAGGACAATGAGGAGGAGGAGTGCATACATTATTCAGGTTGAGCTTCTTTCACCTGGTGGAGAATGAAAATCCGGAGAAATCCAGGCTTTATTCATCTTGATAAGAGTCAGCCTGTCAGCGCTGTCAGTCGACAGGTGTGTACGCTTATCGGTGATGATGCCACCAGCTGCACTGAAAACCCGCTCGGACAACACGCTAGCGGCAGGGCAGGCAAGAACCTCCAAGGCGTACAGCGCCAGTTCGTGCCACATGTCCAGCTTTGAAACCCATTAGTTGTAGGGAGCTTTGTGATCATTTAGGACGATGGTATGGTCAGCTACGTACTCCCTCACCATCTTTCTGTAAAGATCAGCCCTACTCTGCCGAGACTGGGGACAGGTGACAGTGTCTTGCTGGGGTGACATAAAATTGGCAAAGGCCTTGTAAAGCGTACCCCTGCCAGTGCTGGACAAGCTGCCTGCTCGCCTACTCTCCCTCGCTACTTGTCCCGCAGAAGTACGCCCCCTGCTGCTAGCGCTGTCAGAAGGGAAATACTGTTTCAGCTTGTGCACCAGGGCCTGCTGGTATTCATGCATTCTCACACTCCTTTCCTCTCCAGAGATGAGAGTGGAAAGATTTTGCTTGTACCGAGTGTCCAGGTGAGTGAATTCCCAGTAATCGGTGCTGGAATAAATTCTTTGAACGCGAGGGTCACGGGATAGGCAGCCTAGCATGAAATCTGCCATATGCGCAATAATTCACTCCCCTCACTGGCCTGACTCTCCATTTCCTCCTCCTCCAACTCCTCTTCTTCTGTCCATACACGCTAAACAGTGATGGACTGAACAATGTTCCCCTCTTCTGTCTCGCCAACATTCTCCTCCTCATCCTCCTCCACCTCCTCCGATATGCGCTGAGAAACAGACCTAAGGGTGCTTTGGCTATCAACAAGGGAATCTTCTTCCCCCGTCTCTTGTGACGAGTGCAAAGCTTCTGACTTCATGCTGACCAGAGAGTTTTTCAACAGGCCAAGCAGCGGGATGGTGAGGCTGATGATGACGGCATCGCCACTAACCATCTGTGTTGACTCCTCAAAGTTACTCAGCACCTGACAGATATCAGACATCCACGTCCACTCCTCATTGTAGACTTGAGGAAGCTGACTGACCTGACTACCAGTTCTGGTGGAAGTTGACATCTGGCAGTCTACAATTGCTCTGCGCTGCTGGTAAACTCTGGATAACATGGTTAATGTTGAATTCCACCTCGTGAGCACGTCGCACAACAGTCGGTGAGCGGGCAGTTGGAGGCGGCCCTGCGCTGCCCTGAGAGTGGCAGCTGGACTTCCTGAAATGCGCACAGATGCGGCACACCTTCGTTAGCAAATCAGACAGATTGGGGTATGTCTTGAGGAAACGCTGAACTATCAGATTTAACACATGGGCCAGGCATGGCACATGTGTCAGTCTGCCGAGTTGCAGAGCCGCCACCAGGATACGGCCGTTGTCACACACAACCATGCCTGGCTTCAGGTTCAGCGGTGCCAGCCACAGATCATTCTGCGCCGTGATGCCCTGTAATAGCTCTTGGGCGGTGTGGCCTAGGCTCAGCAGTTTGAGCACCGCCTGCTGTCGCTTAGCGATGGCACTGCTGCCGTGCCTAGAGCTACCGACTGATGGCGCCATGCCCACGGATGGTAATTCGGAGGAGGAGGTGGAGGAGGGGTGGGAGGAGGAGGAGGCATAGTAGGCCTTTGAGACCTGGACCGAGGTAGGCCCCGCAATCCTCGGCGTCAGCAGTATATGACCAGCCCCAGGGTCAGACTCGGTCCCAGCCTCCACCAAGTTAACCCAATGTGCCGTCAGCGACATATAGTGGCCCTGCCCGGCAGCACTCGTCCACATGTCCGTGTTCAGGTGGACCTTGTCAGAAACGGCGTTGGTCAGGGCACGGATGATGTTGTCTGACACGTGCTTGTGCAGGGCTGGGACGGCACATCGGGAAAAGTAGTGGCGGCTGGGGACCGAATACCGAGGGGCGGCCGCCGCCATGAGATTTCGAAAGGCCTTGGTCTCTACCAGCCTATAGGGCAGCATCTCCAGGCTAAGCAGTTTGGAGATGTGGACGTTGAGGGCTTGGGCGTGTGGGTGGGTTGCACTATACTTCCTTTTGCGCTCCAGCGTCTGGGGTATGGGGAGCTGAACGCTGGTGGATGCTGTGGAGGCGAAGATGGGGTTTTCGCATGGGAGGTGTTTGGGCCGGGGTCCTGGACAAGGGGCTGACTAGCAGATGACACAGGGGAAGGAGCAGTGGTGTGCCTGGCCGGAGGTGAACGGGCTTGGTGCCATTGAGTGGGGTGTTTAGCATTCATATGCCTGCGCATATTGGTGGTAGTTAAGCTAGTAGTGGTGGAACCCCTGCTGATCCTGGTTTGGCACAGGTTGCACACCACAGTCCGTCGGTCATCCGGTGTTTCTTTAAAGAACCTCCAGACTTCTGAAAATCTAGCCCTCGCCACGGGAGCTTGACTACGGGAAACATTTGGCGCTGATGCACCAGCTCTGGCCCTGCCTCTCCATCTGGCCCCACCACTGCCTTTTCCAACCTGTTCTGCTATAAGACTCGCCTCTGTCGCAGAAACACTGTGTTCACCCGGCCTATCAACCCAGCTTGGGTTTGTTACCTCATCATCCTCCGATCCCTCAGTCTGCTCCTCCCTCGGACTTCCTGCCCTGACAACAACTTCACCACTGTCTGACAACCGTGTCTCCTCATCGTCCGACACCTCTTTACACACTTCTTCCACTACGTCAATAATGTCATCATCACCCACAGACTGCGACCGGTGGAAAACCTGGGCATCGGAAAATAGCTAAGCAGCAACCGGACAAGTGGTTTGTGACTGTGGGAAGGGTCCAGAAAACAGTTCCTCAGAGTATGCCGGTTCAAATGCCAAATTTTGCTGGGAGGGGGCAGACTGGGGGGAAGGAGGCTGAGGTGGAGGAGCTGGAGGAGTGCTGATTTCGGTGACATGGGTAGACTGCGTGGAAAACTGACTGGTGGACAAATGGCTAGAAGCATTGTCCGCAATCCACAACATCACCTCTTCGCACTGTTCTGGCCTCAACAGTGCTCTACCACGAGTCCCAGTAACTTGAGACATGATGAACCTAGGGAGTGTAGCTCTGCGGCGTTCCCCTGCTCCCTCATCAGCAGGTGGTGTCTCACCCCGCCCAGGACCACGGCGTCTGCCCCCTGCAGTAATTGGACGCCCACGTCCACGCCCTCGTCCTCTACCCCTAGCCCTCGGGTTAAACATTTTCCAAATTAAAGTGTAAACTTTAAATTTTTTTTTTTGTGTTTATTTTTTATTTTTTTAAACAAAACGATGCTATCCTATTGCTATGGCTAGTTTCTAACCTACACTGACAGCACAAAACTGGATTTTGTGCTGTGCCTGATGACTTCGAGTTCTAAAAAGAAATAAACGTAAAAAAAAATAAATCAGCAGACTGTGCCTAATTCAAATCAAACCCCTAATAAATTGTCCCACTTCGGTGTTTAAGGTGGATATGTGTATCACTAAGAGCTAAACACAACGGTCGCAAGTCTCCCAGCAAATTCCTCACAATATGGTACTAGCTGTACTACTAGTGGCAGCAAGCCCAGCCACAAGCAAACAAAAAAAAGTAAAATATAACGCTATTGTAGGCCTAAGTAAGCCGTTGGGGTTCTCCTATGGCTATTTTCTAGCCTACACTGAAAGCACACTGCTTTGCCAGATTACTTTGAGTTATAAAAAGAAATAAACGTAAAAAAAATAAATCAGAAGACTGTGCCTAATTCAAATCAAACCCCTAATAAATTGTCCCACTTCTGTGTTTAAGGTGGATATGTGTGTCACTAAGAGCTAAACACAACGGTCGCAAGTCTCCCTGCAAATTCCTCACAATATGGTACTAGCTGCACTACTAGTGGCAACAAGCCCAGCCACAAGCAAACAAGAAAAAGTAAAATATAACGCTATTGTAGGCCTAAATAAGCCGTTGGGGTTCTCCTATGGCTATTTTCTAGCCTACACTGAAAGCACACTGCTTTGCCAGATTACTTTGAGTTATAAAAAGAAATAAACGTAAAAAAAATAAATCAGAAGACTGTGCCTAATTCAAATCAAACCCCTAATAAATTGTCCCACTTCGGTGTTTAAGGTGGATATGTGTATCACTAAGAGCTATTTTCTCATATTTCTTGCATCTCTGCAAGAAAAAAGAAGGTCCTTAGACCAGTATTTAAGACTTAACTTTTATTGATCCTTAAAATTAGGACTAAATAATATTTTTCTTATTTACAATTCAGAAATTGTGTGCTAGTCAGATGTGCAAGTGAGTTAAAATCGTAACGTGTCTGAGCGTCTATACTCTCATTTTAATAAGTGGTGATACGTGGTGGGACCAAGCTAGTATAGCACTGTGTCGATCTGCAGCGACACACTGCAACTAGGCATCTAATTAGGAATGAGACTATAGGGAATTTTGGCTGGCAGAGTGGCTAATTTAAGAGCGGCTGTCTTATAAGCCGCACTATAATAGGGTAGTGACATACATCCACTCCAGTCAATACCATAAATCCGTCCTCCCAACCCTACTGAAATAGAGTACCTACCTCCACCACGTTACGATTTTAACTCACTTGCACATCTGACTAGCACACAATTTCTGAATTGTAAATAAGAAAAATATTATTTAGTCCTAATTTTAAGGATCAATAAAAGTTAAGTCTTAAATACTGGTCTAAGGACCTTCTTTTTTCTTGCAGAGATGCAAGAAATATGAGAAAATACTTCTAAATATAGGTCCCGACCATCCAGAACAAACATTGTCAGGTCTGTCTCTCAATCTCTGTAATTGCCATATATTTATAATAGGGTAATCCCCCTTAAGAGAGGACCTTGATCACGAAGTTGCACTTGTTATCCTGACTATCCATAGCCAAATGGCGAGCTTCCTATCGGAAAAAATTGAGTTTGACTATATTACAACAGGAGCATCCCAAGTTTTCTCCAGAGAATCTCTCCCCATCTGTCAATCCAACATACAAGTTGCATTTAAAGAACTCACAAAAACTTATAAACAGTACATACGTTCCAACTGGGAGCTACTAAGTTTGGAAACTTTTCTACAACAAAAGATAGTATATAGAGGGCTACGCATCAATCTCTTCCCTAATGCACACCAAGAAGACCCCAATTTTATGAAAGGTTGGAAACAAATACTCACGGAGAGCTCTTTACGCCTTATGAGCTACTTATGTGAATACGAAAAGAGTTTTATGCAAAAAACTGGCGAACAATTAGAGAAACAAATCAGAGATATCCAAATCTTTAGAACACACACAGAATTTAATAATTGGGAAGATAAGTTGCAAAAAAACATCAATACCCTTACAAGTGAAATAAAAGAAAAGAAACACAGAAAATACATCCGTGACAAAAACGACTTTGAGACAGGTCAAATTTACATGCGCAGACAACATAAGCAGTTTTATACGAGACCAAATAATTTTTCACAAAACACAGAGGCATCTGAAACAGAAACCTCTGGTACGGACGACACTTCCTCTGTATCCTCACAGAGGGGAGGTACCAAACGAAAGGGTAGAAATAGAAATAATCAACAACCAAAGAGAGCACCCCAGACTAGACCAGCAACAAGATGGCAACCAGAAAATTCTCTAACTTACAAAAATTCCTCATTACAGTCACAATCCTCTGTTACCTCTCAAGCGATTGTAAATATCCCCAGATTTGGTACTGTTCACCCTCAAACTACTGCACTGCTAGGTCCATCAGCGGCAAATATGGAGAGTCATATACAAACGATGCCAAATATAACAACTACGGGCACTTTGCTCCCTTTAGTTGTAGCAGAGAGCACAATCGCACCACCGAGAACCCCTTTTTTAGGGGGAGGAATACAGCACCCAATTTCGAAAGAAAAAAACAAATGGGGTTTCAATGTGAACTAGAGAAAGAAAACATGGATATCTTTCAATTGAATGAGGAAGATAAACTTGTCATTAACCTATCCTCGCATAGTTTAACCACCGAACAGCTAAGTGTACTGAGGAGAGGTTTATCCTTCACACCAATTCCACACTTTAACAAATTCCTTTGGATTAAAGACATCAATCTCTTTGCTCGCAAGTTAGCGTTGCATAAAAACTATACCACATCAGACAAAGACCAAGAATACGAGAATAAGAATGATAACATAGTTCTCAACACATTACAACAACTAGCAGACGAAAATATTGAAACCCCCGAGTCAATACAAGCACCGCTTACTGATCTAAAACCGAAATCCAAAACCACGCCAGCTTTTTCTCAATATCCCAATATTCAAACCTTTGTGGATACAGCCACCCAAATGTTGGAAGATCTACATCTATCCAAAACCAGAAATACATCAAATTTAAACAAAGCCGAACAAACAGATCTGGAGGAGCTGAGGGCCCTGGACCAAATAATTATAAAACCCTCTGATAAGGGTGGCAACATAGTACTCATGAACCGTTCAGATTACATCCTGATGGCAAAAAAATTACTAAATGATCGAGAAACATATGAGATCCTACAATCCGATCCAACCTCAACCTACCTGGCTGAACTAATTCTAATACTTGATGAAGCCAAAGAGAATCAACTAATCAGCACAGATGAATACAAATATATGCTTAATTTCAAACCAACAGTGGCCACTTTTTATGCCCTTCCTAAAATTCATAAAGCAGTTAGACCAATCCCGGGTAGACCAATCGTCTCTGGCAATGACAACCTCACTCACGGCATAAGTAAATATGTCGACAAAATTTTACAACCATTTGTATGGTCCTTACCATCATTCCTTAAAGACACCAAAGATTTGATAACTAAACTTCACGACATCACAGTCACTTCAGAGACGTACATAGCCAGTTTGGACGTTGAGACGTTATACAGCAGTATTCAGCACAATTTAGGCCTAAAAGCAGTTCAATTCTACTTGAACACGAAGAGCACCCAGTTTCACCAACACAATGCCTTTACCATGTCACTTCTCACTTTCCTGCTCACCCACAATTACTTCCTTTTTGGCGGTACCTTTTACCATCAGCTAAAAGGTACCGCCATGGGCACCGCTTGCGCACCAACGTACGCTAATCTTTTTCTTGGATGGTGGGAGGACCAGCACGTCTTCACTGAAGAATTTACCCCCTATACCAAACACATAATATACTGGGGAAGGTATATAGATGACGTGCTGGTTCTCTGGGAGGGAGATGTCCCCACTTTCCAAGAATTCGTACACAAATGAAAGCAAAACACCATTGCCATGAAGTTCACCTCAGAAATCAATAAAAATAGAATCAATTTCTTGGATCTCACTATCACCACCGATCATAGGTCACCTTCACACGACAATATACCGGAAGGAAACTGCCACAAACAACCTTCTAAACTGGGAGAGCTGGCATCCACACTCTCTCAGAAGTGGAATACCAGTGGGCCAATACCTCAGAGCGAGGCGCAATTGTTCTATAGAGGGAGATTTTGAAAGAGAATGCTCCAATCTCTATTCCAGATTTAGAGAGAGGGGCTATCCAAAAAAGACCTTACATAAAGCCTATCATAGAGCCAAATCTACTAAAAGAGAGGATCTCTTATCAAACAGACCTAAAGAAAATGATGCACACCTAGTGAGATGTATAGGTACCTACGATGCCCATTCACAAGAAGTTATGGGGGTATTAAATCTTTAGTAATGACAAAGATCTTAAAAACATCTTACCACCCTCCCCTACTATTACATATCGGAGGGGCAAGAACTTAAGAGACTTACTCGTACACAGTCACCTTTCAGACAAAATATCCAAAGGCAGCGACTGGCTACAAAGCTCCCTCAAAGGATCGCACTCATGTGGAACTTGTACCTTTTGTAAATATATGGTGAAAACTAAAACCTTCACCAATCCGCCGGATCAAAAAAGATATGAAATTCGCAAATTCATTAACTGTAAAACCACCAATGTAGTTTACGCTGCAAAATGCAGCTGTCCTAAACTGTATATAGGGAAGACAACCCAAGAATTGAGAAGAAGAATATCTTCCCACCTCAGTGCCACTCGAACTGGAAAAGATACTTCTCTAGCCAGACACATACGCCTTAAACACAATGGCGACATGGAGCACCTAAGGTTTTGGGGAATTGATACCCTTAAAACTGGCTCTAGAAAAGGCAACGTGGATCGCCAACTGATGTAATTAGAAGCTCGGTGGATTTATCGACTTAAAAGCCTAAGCCCATATGGCTTGAACGAGGGCTTCACTTTTACCCCCTTTATCTAACATCTTAAAGTTGCAACTTTTACACTACTAATACTAATGGAGATGCAGTTCAATGAATATAGCAACACTCTTTGTATTAAATATATCCTCCACACATTTTGGAATATGTAAATACCAATTCAGGTGCTAATAACCATTATACTCTCCTAATGGTACTGACTGTACCTCACTGTGAGCCTTGTGATCAAAATAACAACATAGACCAAAGAGACTAATAAACAAACAGCAATCATATGGTGAGAATACATCCCTCAGCCCCCCCCCACCCACTTGTTCCTTACTAAGCTTTTCTCCCCACCAATAAAAAGTAATAACACACATAAAGCATAAGACTGAAATTGCCTTGTCCTACTCAAACATTATAATTATTGCCAGTTCAATAATAATACTACTATACAAAAATTCTAAGAGACAATGATTCATCTGTATGAACAACAGGGACTGACAAGTTTGACTATGAGGCTAAAACATACCCTTTTTCTGTATAAAGATGACTATTACCGTCAGCTCAAAAGGGACAATAACTATACATCAGATCTAAGATATAAGCATCTATGTTTATAACAAGGACCTTCAAGTATACTTACCCGTGCGGTGTATTTCTAAGTTGGCACGCATGCGCAGGCACTCCGTAATGTTCTGACACAAGGAGGTTAACACCGAGGAACCCGTGCTGAAAATATCTAAGTTGGCACGCATGCGCAATAGGAACCCGCGATGCGAATATCCAAGTCGGCACGCATGCACAAGATCTCTTCAACCGGCCGATGTAACTAGAATAATGCGAGTCTCCCTATGATGAGGTAACAGTGAACAGCCAACCAGGAACAGGGGGTGGGAAGACAGGGAAACAGCTGATGTATTGCTAAAGTTACCTGCTGCGGATTGGTTCTTTACCGTACCATCCCACTAATGATGTCACATCACAAGGTTTTAAAAGGAGTGGAAACACGCCGAGCGCGTTAGTTCAGCCCCGATACCCCCTGAGGACGCCATAATCATGGCGAAACATGTCGGGGGGGCTGTCTGAGCGTCTATACTCTCATTTTAATAAGTGGTGATACGTGGTGGGACCAAGCTAGTATAGCACTGTGTCGATCTGCAGCGACACACTGCAACTAGGCATCTAATTAGGAAGGAGACTATAGGGAATTTTGGCTGGCAGAGTGGCTAATTTAAGAGCGGCTATCTTATAAGCCGCACTATAATATGGTAGTGACATACATCCACTCCAGTCAATACCATAAATCCGTCCTCCCAACCCTACTGAAATAAAGTACCTACCTCCACCACGTTACGATTTTAACTCACTTGCACATCTGACTAGCACACAATTTCTGAATTGTAAATAAGAAAAATATTATTTAGTCCTAATTTTAAGGATCAATAAAAGTTAAGTCTTAAATACTGGTCTAAGGACCATCTTTTTTCTTGCAGAGATGCAAGAAATATGAGAAAATACTTCTAAATATAGGTCCCGACCATCCAGAACAAACATTGTCAGGTCTGTCTCTCAATCTCTGTAATTACTAAGAGCTAAACACAACGGTCGCAAGTCTCCCAGCAAATTCCTCACAATATGGTACTAGCTGCACTACTAGTGGCAGCAAGCCCAACCACAAGCAAACAAAAAAAAAGTAAAATATAACGCTATTGTAGGCCTAAGTAAGCCGTTGGGGTTCTCCTATGGCTATTTTCTAGCCTACACTGAAAGCACACTGCTTTGCCAGATTACTTTGAGTTATAAAAAGAAATAAACGTAAAAAAAATAAATCAGAAGACTGTGCCTAATTCAAATCAAACCCCTAATAAATTGTCCCACTTCGGTGTTTAAGGTGGATATGTGTGTCACTAAGAGCTAAACACAACGGTCGCAAGTCTCCCTGCAAATTCCTCACAATATGGTACTAGCTGCACTACTAGTTGCAGCAAGCAAAGCCACAAGCAAACATAAAAAAGTAAAATATAACACTATTGTAGGCCTAAATAAGCCGTTGGGGTTCTCCTATGGCTATTTTCTAGCCTACACTGAAAGCACACTGCTATGCCAGATTACTTTGAGTTATAAAAAGAAATAAACGTAAAAAAAAAAAAAAATCAGCAGACTCTGCCTAATTCAAACCAAACCCCTAATAAATTGTCCCACTTCGGTGTTTAAGGTGGATATGCACAGGAATATAACTACTATTACTACTACTATGCCATATAACACCGCCAGCCCCCTCCAGTATACAGCCAGCCCCTTCCCCGAATATACAGCCAGTCTACCCAGTATACAGCCAGCCAGTCCCCCCAGTATATAGCCAGCCCATTCTCATTATACAGCCAGCCCCCCTGTATATTGCCAGCCCCCACCCGTATATAGCCGGCCAGTCCCTCCCCAGTATACAGCCAGCCAGTCCAACCAGTATATAGCCAGACACTCCCAGTATACAGCCAGCCAGTCCCCCCAGTATATAGCCAGACACCCCCAGTATACAGCCAACCCCCTGTATATTGCCAGCCAATCCCCCAGTATGTAGTATTCCGAGGCTCCCCCGAAGCTCTGCTGATGCAGTCCGGCCGGCAGTGACAGGTCCGTGCACAAAGGCGGCTCACAGACTGCAGCAGCTGTGATGTGTATTATGCAGCTGTGCAGCAGCTGAGGTGTGCATTTTGAGGTCCTGTAACAGTTGAAGTGTGTAGTATGAGGTTCTGCAGCAGCTAAGGCGTCTATTATTAGGTTATGCAGCAGCTGAGGCATGTATGATGATGTTCTGGAGCAGCTAAGTGATGTTTGCAGCAGCTGAGGTGTTATTATGAAACTTCATAGCAGCTGAGGTGCATATTATAAACAATGGGGTGATTTTATCAGAGTATTCTGATAAAACTATGCCAGGTCGGACTGCAACTGAATAGTTGGGGAGGGTATTGATCAAGGGTATGATAAATTACCTCCATAATTTGGAGGGGGAAGTAGTGGCACTGGGGCTGAGTGAGTAGCACTTGTGTCTTGCAGTGCTGGAGTCCTGGGTTCTAATCCCACCCAGGTCAACATCTGCATAGATTTTGTATGTTCTCTCCATGTTTGCATGGGTTTCCTCTCACACTCCAAAACATACTGGCAGGTTGTGACAGGGATCAATTTGACATGCTTTGTGCAGCGCTGCATAATCTGTGTGCACTATATAAATAAAGAATTGTAATTATTTATACATTTGCAGATTCCCCTAGATTTCCCCAAAATGACTTAAAACGGTTCTGTATTTAGACAGCATATAAGGGTTGGTAGAAAATATATTAATTTGTAAGGATGTCATTTATTAACCCCATAGTGAAATAATACGTACCCTTACGTCTTGCTGCGCATGGGGGAGTATGAAGAGGGCTCACAGGCTGAATGAAGCAAACACCAGTCGCTAACACCCTCGACCGGTGCTAGTGCCATTCGTGGGTGTTAGCCCTTTGACCATCGCCACACAAAGATCCGAGGCTATCATTATCTACACTATTACAATGTGCGATTTGCACATTATAATAGACAGTGTGCAAAATCCCCATATACCAGTGGTGGCAAATCTATGGCACGGGGTGCCAGAGGCGGCACTCAGAGCCCTTTTTGTGGGCACCCGGACCAACGCCCCAGCACACCAGACAAGACTCAAAGAATCTTCTTGCAGTTCCGAGAAACTTAAAAGATGCTGCTTTCAGTCATATTTTGATACTAACTTCGCTACTTGCGACTGTAGGAATAGGGAGAATTTGACATGGTCTAATTATTTTTGGAGGACCTCCTGCTGGCCCCACGATTCTCTGTGTACAGAGGGAAACTGAAAAGAACCTAAAATGATGAAAATTTTCTACTGTGTTGGTGTCCTCAGGAGGCCAATATGATTGAAAGCTGTTGAACAGGGAGCAATAAGTTACTGCTTTAATTTTTGGTTGGGACCTCGTGATAAATAATCAGGGTTTTGAGTTGCAGTTTGGGCACTCGGCCTCTAAAAGGTTCCCCATCACTGCCATATACTGTCATACTGTAGTATGGCAGTATATGGTAGGATCAATCAGACAACCTAGGGGTAAAGTACCCTAGGGAGTCTTAAAAATAGTCAAAAATAAAAAAGTAACAAAAGTAAAAAAAATATATATATATTAAAAAAACCTACAAATCACCCCGCTTTCCCTAGAAGTCATATAAATATAAATAAACAGTAAAAATCATAAACACATTAGGTATCACCGTGGCTGAAAATGCCCGATCTATCAAAATATAATACTTATTTTTCACTGTGTTTAACCCTGTGATGGAAAATAGTGCCCAAAGTCTCAAAATCCATTTTTTTTGCCAGTTTGAAAAATATAAAAAATTCAATAAAAAGTGATCAAAAAGTTGCACAGTCCTAAAAATAGAAGCAATGAAAACGTCATCAAAAGTCACTAAAAATGACACCACCCACAGGTCTGTACACCAAAGTATGAAAAGTTATTAGCGCCAGAAGACGGCAAAATAAAGAATTTCTTTTTTGTGCAGGAGGGTTTAATTTTTGTAAATGTATGAAAACATTATAAAACCTATACAAATATGGTATCCACGTGATCGTACTGACCCAATGAATGAAGTAGGCATGTCATTTGAGGCGCACAGAGAAAGCCGTAAAATCCAAGCCCACAAGAAATGGCGCAAATGTGTTTTTTCATAATTTTCACTGCATTCAGAGTTTTTTTTCCTGCTTCCAAGTATAAGGCACAGAATATTAAATACCACTACTATGAAGTGCAATTTGTAACACAGAAATCAAGCCCTCACACAGCTCTTTATATGGAAAAATAAAAAAGTTATATTTTTGAAGGTGGGGAGTGAAAAATAAAGACGCAAAAAACGAAAAAGGGCCTGGGTTAATATACCTGAATAAAAAATTTTAACTTAATATGCCAGTTAACAAAAGGTACAAAAAAGTAAAAAAGTACAAAGCACAGAAAAATGGCACAAACCTTATCTGGAAAGGGAAGTCTGATATCACATTTGCTATTACACTACAGTATTCTTCGGAACAGCCTGGCTTTTTTCCAATTAGAAGCTTTTAACTTTTCACCTAACAATAAGCAAACAGCTTTTTGGGAAGCATGCCACAGAAAAAACTGTTAACACTTCCCAGCAGGAAGGAAACATGACATCTAACCCTTTTATGCCCTTTTGCCAGACCTGATGCCGACTGCTTCATCTCAAATACACACTAGGGTATTTTCCTTTTTAACTTGTACAGTTTTCTTTGGCAAATAGTGATTCCTTTACTAAAACTGCCAATAATAACTTCTAGTCAGCAATTAATGAAAATGTTTTCCATTTGACTATATATATTGCTTCCTAAATCTATGAAAATGAACGCTAAAAATACTGTAGACTCACTATAATCAGCACTTTTTAAAATTTTCAGTAATCCAAGTGTTATATACGTGGTATAAGCTGAGGTACTTAACTTTACCATATGTGGAATAAAAGATACTGTCAATATCTCCAACATTCGCACTAGTCAATACAGAATGGGGAAGAAGGGAAAAGTGAGGGGTGTGTAAAAAGGAGCTTTTATTTCTGTATTAAAATGTATTGTATTGTGCATACATTTAAATTTTTAACATTCACAATGCTGTAAGAATGTAGTTAACCATTAGACATCTAGTCTACCATGTTTTTGGGTAATAGTTGTGTAGGAGTATGTCCCCAATTTAATACACTCCCACTTCTATAACAGGTTCCTGTAAAGTATCAAAACCCTGTATTCCTCTACTGGCTAAGTTAGTAATGTAAGGCTTGTATCCGTCCTTTCAGTATACAGAATTAATGAATAGACAGAGTTCTCATTTACTGTTGTTGCATAAAGACTAGGAAATCCATCCTATCAAGAAGTATCTTTTCTTATATGCATATGTCACGCCCATCCCCTTAGGCCGAGGGTACTGACGGGAGACCAGCGGCCACCACTATGCTTCTCTAAAAAAGAAGAAGAGAAGCAATCACTATATGAACCCCTTCAGCAATAACTATATACAGGCCCCCAGCATTAAATATATATAGTCCCCCAGCATTAACTATATACAGCCTCCCTATAATAACTATATACAGCCTCCCTATAAACAACTATAAACAGCCCCTATAATCATTACCTATATACAGCCCCCCATAATAACTATATACAGTCCCCCTATAACTATATACAGACTCCTTATAATAACTTTATACAGCTACCCATAATAACTATATACACCCCCTACAATAAATATATACACCCCCTACCATAAATATATACACCACCTATAACTATATACACCCCCTATAATAACTAGATATTGCTTCCTTATAATAACTAACTACATACAGTCCCCTTCTAACAACTACATACAGCCTCCCTATAATAGAAAACTATATGCAGACTCTTATTATTGCTTTTTACATCCCCCCATAATACAGTCCTAGGTAAAATAATATTATATTATAAAAAACATTTTTTTAAAACAATACTCGCCTTCCATCATTCCCTCGATTAACGCCGACCTCCTTCCCTTGTGGTGAAGGAGCAGGGAGCCTATTGTTCCCTTGCTCTGCCATAGACTAAAGTCAGGCACATCGGCGGGATTCGGCCCGGGTAGCCCAGAGCCAACATTTGGTGGGGCCCAGAGCCACATTTGGTGGGGGCCCCGTTAGGGACAAAGTGGTGGGGGCCCTGGGGCTGTCGCCCCTATAATCCAGCCCTGCTGAGCACAGGTTACTTCTGTTTGGGCCTTGTTTGTTGAACAGCCTAATCGCAGTGGGGAGGTATGACTTACGATAACTCTCCCTCTCACACGTGGGGTGAAGCAGTCGGTCACTGAAGGTTCTCCCCAATGTCATCACAGTCTCATGCATTCTCATTAATAGATTTCACCTTACACAGTATCCTACTCTCAGCTACCACCTGCACAGTGTCAAGATGACCCCCCCCCCCCCAGGACAGAGATGGCTTTCCTAATAAATTTGTCCAGTTTTCTCCTATCCCTATCTGAGATGCTGCTTCGCCAACAGACTACACCAAAGAAGATGGCTAATGCCACTACAGAGTTGAAGAAGGTCTTAAGAAATGCCCCATGCACTCCAAATGCCCTTAGCCTCCTCAGCATGTATAACCTGCTCTGACCCTTTCTGTGAAAGGCCTTTATGTTCTCTGCCCACTCCAGTTTATTGTTGAGGAGAACACCCAAGTATTTATAAGGACTTCACTGCCTCAATGTACGTCCCAAGGAGAACGGGAGGCAGACGGAGCATGCAGCCAAGATGGTGCCGGCGCGCGAATTGAAGCAGACGGCTTCCGGGAAAGATCGGATGCCGTCTCAAGCCGCCACGACCTGCGGCAGAGGAGAGAAGGAGAACGGGAGGAGCGAGGCGGCAGCAGCTCAGCTAAGCAGGTTCGCCCGCACCTCACCACATGTGCCCTCACCTTCCAGCATGGCTGCCACTAGCTCCAGTACGACACATAGTGAATGCCCCTCTGATGCAGAGCTATCAGATTCCTATGAGGTACCAGGCACAGGGCAGAAATCCCCATATAAAGCTGCTGCCAGTGAGAGAGGCGGCTCCAGCACCCCTGCAGCAATATCAGATGAACATGAGCAGACAACAGCAGAGCCCACACTGTAAGATGTGCTAGCAGCAGTATCTCTCTGTAATTCCAACCTTACTCTGCACATGGGGGGGGTCTTAAAGAAGAGCTTACACTCATGAGGCATGATATGCATAAGATCAATGAAAGAGTTAAGGAGGTGGAGGGAAGAATTAGTACAGTAGAAGATGCTGTTCCTCCTATGCAAAGAGATATCAGAAGATGTAACCAGGATGTTTGTGCACTATTTGACAAAACCGATGACCTGGAAAACAGGCTTAGGAGAAAAAACATCTGGCTAGTGAGAGTCCCGGAAAAGTCCCGGAACCCGCCCACTCCCACCGGGGACTCCTCCCAGACCGGTTCTGATAAAATTGCTTCACTTCAGAGACCGTGACCTGTTGCTTCATCACACCAGAAATAAGCCGGATATAAAGATTGAAGGTCGCCAGGTCTCTCTATATCCGGATTTTTCTTCTGTTATCCAAAAGAGAAGAGCATTTTTCACGGAAACTAAAAAGAGACTGCGATCTATGCAAGTGCCGTATGCTATGTTATACCCTGCAAGGCTGCGGGTTGTGGCACTGGGGGACACCCACCTCTTTGATCAGCGGCCATGGTTGGCTCGACATAAATGAAGGCCGTATCCGCCAACGAGTACGGGAATAAGCCACGTAAGATGAGGAATGAAGGCGGCTTGTTTGTTCACCATTCTAGTGGTCCCACTATTATTCTGACACCAGGACTCACTACCTGACTGTTTGAGCACCAGAGTGATTCGCCTCGGATCACTGATTGTTGACTAACAAGGAGTTAACACGGTTACAAGGTTCAGGATATTGGATACACCAGCGTCTGAATTGAGATTGGATGTCGTATGAGTGGTATATATGTTTTATGTGTTTGTTTCTGTTGGGGAAGGGTAAGTGGGAGGGTCCTACCGGTACAAATCTTGTACAGATAAGTTGACTATAATCTCCATAGTGGGAATTGCGCTAACACTATTGTTATATATGCATCCCGATGGCCATGGCGACCGCCTTTAACGTTATCGCATGGAATGTAAAGGGAATGGGGAACGCTAACAAGCATTGTGCTGTGTTCCAATTTATCAAAAAGTACCAGCCAGCAATTGTTTGCCTATCAGAAACACACTTTGCGACTGACACTGTTGGTGCACTGGGCCGATCATGGGTGGGGCAGCAATTTTACTCTACGTACTTCGCCCACGCTAGTGGAGTCAGTGTGCTGATCCATAAATCTGTCCCCTTTCACTAGACAGGTCATTGACGCTGACGGTCGATATGTATGTCTATTCTGTACTATCCATGGTTATCCTATCTTGCTGGTTGCTATTTACATACCACCACCATATTCAGCAGATGTAATGAAGCATATTCTGCGATTGGCGGCTAGTTCCCCCACATATTCGCCTCTTATAATAGGGGACTTTAACAATTATTTAAACCCATTTCTGGATAAGTCCCATCAGGGTACCATCACAGACAACGCACCTCCCACCTCACTGGCCAGATTGCTAGGAGAGGTAGGACTGGTAGATATATGGAGATACCGGAATCCCACTGCTAGAGTATATTCTTGCTATTCAGCCTCTTACCACAGTTTGTCTAGAATAGACATGGTGATAGCAGCAGAACACAAGTAAGGGAGGTAGAATATTTAGCCCGTAGTGTCTCCGACCAAGCACCAGTACGGATGGCATGGACTTTGGGGCTGGGAACTAGGAGAGACACACTGTGGAAAGTTAATCCGTTTTGGCTGGAACTGGTAGGAGAAGGGCTGGAAACGGACATACAGAAATTTTTAACATATAATGAGGGCTCGGTCCCTCTTCTGGCTCTCTGTAATGCTGTGGAAGGTGAAACAAGGGGCTTGCTATTTGCCCGCATCTCGAGGTATAAGACCAAGTCCAGGGAGTTATCAATAGAATTAGAAAAACAAGTGATTGACACAAAGTAAGGTTTCATTGAAAGCCCAGATGCAGACTCCAGACATAGTTGGGAGGAAGCCCAGGCCTTATACAGGGATCATCTGTTAGATAAGGCGTCCTATAAGAGATACTTCATGAAAAAACAATATTTTGTAGAAGGGGAGGCCTCGGTGATTAGAAGTTGACGAGTAGCTCCCATATTCAATGTTTGAATTCTGCAGAAGGACAGGAAGGGGGATACTAATATTCTTAGCAAACTAAGAGAATTCTACAGACGGCTCTATAGCTTGGGGGTCCTGAGGGAGTTTGTAACTGGCATTACTGTACTGACTGAACAGGCTAGAGAAGGTCTGGAGGCCCCAATTACATTATCGGAACTCGAAGAGGCAGTACAAACCCTACCAAATGACAAAGCTCCAGGTATAGATCGGCTACCAGGTGAATTTTTTAAAAAGTACCAGGATTTCTACTACTCCAGCTACTAAAGGCCCTCGAAATGGCAAGAGAAGAGGGTAAGCTCCCTGATTCTATGCGCGAGGCTATAGTGGTGACGGTTCCAAAGCCAGGTAAAGATCCAAAACAGCAGAATCTTATAGACCCATTTCACTTCTGCCAATAGACATTAAGGTACTAGCAAAGATACTGGCAAGATGCTTGTCAGAGGTGACACAGGCTCTGGTCCATCCGGACCAGACTGGATTTGTGCCCACTAGGTCCACATCCACTAATATACGTAGGCTGTTTACCGCTATGCAGACCTTCCCTGGAGTCACTGGCACAAGGGCAGTCCTTTCACTCGACGCTGCCAAAGCTTTCGACAGCGTTGAATGGAAGTTTTTATGGGCAGTACTGCGTAGAATTGGTTTTGGAGCCAAGTTTATAGCACTGGTCCAACTTTTGTATGTGGAACCCAAGGCACGTGTCAAGGCAAATGGTAAACTATCAGATAGCTTTGTATTGGAGAGGAGGACGAGGCAGGGCTGTCCTCTATCCCCCCTCCTCTTTGCGCTAGCCATTGACCCTTTAGCTTGCCAGATCAAGGGGGCCTTTAATATAGTATTACTAGAATGTAATAACATAGAGGAGCGTTTAGCCCTTTACACAGATGACCTTTTGTTATTCTTAGGGGATGTATACAGCTCCTTACAACCCGCGATACAGAATATCACAGAATATGGTAATTACTCTGGTCTCAAAATAAACTGGGACAAATTAGTACTACTCCCCATAGATGAGCTTGATCCTGAGGTGCCAATTGATACATTCTCCCTTAGAGTAGTCAGAGATTTTAAATATCTAGGGGTGGTGGTGTCTATCAGACCTCAAGACTATGTGCAGAATAATCTACTCCCATTACTGGAATGTTTTCAAGTCAAAGTAAATACCTGGTGCAAACTACCATTGTCTGAGGTGGGCAGGTGTAATCTTATAAAGATGGTTCTGATGCCACAGCTTCTTTATATTATCCATAACTCTCCGGTGTGGATTCCCAGGAAATATTTTTATAGGGTTGACTCCATATTCAGGGGATTTATCTGAAGAAAGTCCCACCCCAGAATTAAGTTGGAGTCCCATCAAAGAGGCAAAGAGGTTGGGGGCCTAGCTGTTCCGAACCCCTGGGTTTATTTTATTGCATCACAGCTACAGCACTTTCGAGGGTGGGGCACAAGAGAGGGAGTTGGAGCAGGGGGTAGGATGATCGCAGACGATTCACCATGGGACATACCCATACATGTCCTGGAGGCAGGAAAAGGGGAGAGAGTGAGACCAACATACCCCACATTGACTCTACAATACAAAGTGTGGGACAGAGGAAAGAGCATGCTGGGCTTGGAGGGACTGAGTGGTCATACACCTATTTGGCATAACACTAAGTTTGGGGAATTCCTGAAAATGGAGGAGCCACAGTTTTGGCTCAATAAGGGCATTGCGACATTGAAGGAGATTCAAAATGAGGGGGAACTGAAAAGTTTTGATGCTCTGAGAGAGGCGTATCAAATAGCACAAACTGCCTTTTTCAGGTACATTACAATTACGACATGCATATGATTCCCAGAAACAGAATCTAAGCCTGGAAACACGAAGAATGGGAGTACTAGAAACGCTGACACTCCCTGGTTCCACTAAGGGGCTAATCTCCCTAATGTATGGGGCATTGCAGGAAGAATTCCTTAAGGGTCTTACATTCCCCAGCAGGTCGAAATGGGAGGAAGACATTGGACCATTTTCTGAAGAACAATGGGACACTATCCTCTCCTTAACACCGATGCTCTCCCTTAGTGAAGGCAAGCAACTGGGGCCAGATCTGACTCTAATTGCCCAAGGTGCAGAATGCCTGATGCACACCTTATGCATATGTATTGGGAATGCTCTAAGCTGCAAGAGTATTGGCGAAAGGTGCTGGATCTTATTTATGAGGTATACTCCATAAGCTTGGAAGCTTCCCCACGGATATGTCTGTTGGGGCTATTGGAAGAAGATATGACCATCACAAGGGACATTATAGGCATGTCCTGCATACTCTCCCAGGCCCGAAAGCTAATAGCAGCCAAGTGGATACAACCGCCTCCCCCCCCACGATTAAAGAGCTGAAGGAGCGCCTCGATGATATAATTAGATTAGAAAAAGGAGTATATAGGAAAAGGAAAGCCATGAAAAAGTTTGATACAATATGGGGCCCTTGGATTG